>NC_086316.1:45299375-45599375 GCF_963924245.1 Chroicocephalus ridibundus
TGAATGTGAGACTTCTCAGTATTTTCTGTGTGACAGAAAAAGACAGAATCAGAAAAGTGGTTTTTGAATCTGTATGCAGTAGATCGGGCATTTATCACAGGACTTATGTTTTGAAATTGATTTAGAAGAACAAGCGCTGGCTGGAACCTTTCCCTAAAAGCAAACGGAATTTGGAGATTTGGAAGAATCCCATTTACTTCAGAGGGATAGAGAAAAAACAAGAAGTTTCCCTGTTCCTTTCTGCTCCTGAATTGGTCTATATTAGCAATTACTTTCCATTTTGCTAGCTTTCACAGAATTTTCAGGCCCATGTTTCAGAATCAAAATTTCATGTAGTTATGAGTCTTAACTAAATTGGTTCAAAGCTTAAAAACCAGATACGGGTAGGGAAACTTGATAGGCATGAGAGAGCGCTGAAGAAAGACCCCTAAAAAAGGAAAGTTAAAAAAAATAAAGTTGTTGAATAGAGGAGAAACATAGAGCAATTAAAGGTATTTACCAAAAATACGTATCCCTGCCTTTTCTCTACCTAAAAATAACCAAGAGCTCAGAGCTGTGTTGGCTACTTAACTTGCTACTTATTGTACTGTAAAGTAGTGTCAGGTAATACAACTCATTTCACATTCATGCTGCATGAGCATCAACGCAATAGTACTGACAGAAGGAGCAGTTGCAAAATAAACAGTTACCTGATGCTGGAATGATGATGATTTTATCGCATATCTAGATTGCTAAACTCGCACCCTCACTCAGTGATACTGGTTATAAAAAACTGACAGAAATATGCTCATATGGCTAGTAAGTTATACCTGACTTTTCTGCGTCACTGCACCCATGCATCCTTCTGCCAGGGTCTGAGCCCTTTCACAATCCATTTAAGCCCCTTATGCTTCCATATACATCCACTGCCATTTGAGCGTGGTACTTCTCAAAACCCCTGTCTGCAAGAGAAAAATCAATTTAAACCCATCCCGGATGCAGAAGGGAGCATCACTTGAAGGGAGCTTTATGCCCTATTTCCCTGCTCACCAATGTGAAGACATCTGCCCTCCTCTGCCTATACTGATTCCTACCAGCTAGCCCCAGCTGCCAGAGAAAACCTGTCCACTTTGGGAACAGAAAGGGAAACCATTCTCCAGCCAACCACTCTCTATCATTGTGTTAATAGCCATGCCCCCATCTGTCCTCCATCTCCATCTGCTGTCTTTGGTCTTGCACTCGGCTTGGAAGGTCCTTGGTGAATGCACAGCCCTTGGTTACTACACATTTGCTGTACTTTAAAAAAGGTGAGTAGGTCAAGAACATTATCCATGACCCATGCATAACATAATTTAGGAGGAGAAGAAGGAGGAGCATCATTATACAAAGCCACAGGTGCTGGTTGCCTGCATGCCACATTATGGTCCAGGAGAGGCCACCACCTGCCTGCTGCTGTTCTGTTCTGAGGAGTGAGCAGGAAATGGAGGGTCTCACCCACCCTCCTCCAGCTGAGGGCTGGGCTAAAAAGCCATAACTTGCCTGAGGGCTGTAAGTCCAATGGACTTCAGTGGTCCTCAAGTCAGACAAGGGGTGCAGTAAAATTGTAAGAGCTGGCCAAAACACTGACAAAGAGAATCTTTTGAAGGAAAACAGTGTGGAATCCAAGAAGGATTTGCATGCTTCCCCTGAAGAAAAAAAAAAAAAAAGAGGTTTTGACTGATTATTTTTAGGGATTGGTCAGTGTGGGAAAAACAAAGTATGTTCTACCTTCGGGAAATATCCTTAGTACCAAGAATCAGCATGCTAGAGGGTTTAGATTCAGGGGTATTCATTGTGCCCACTTCAGTAGTGGCGTATAAGCCTTTAGGTAAATAAAATTTGTAATACCCTAGAACAACAGTTTTAACAACATTTTGCATTGCAGCTCTTTCAGTGTAGCCATAGGACACAGTGACTTTCACAAGGCACTAACTGTGAACCATAGGAAACTCTCAGGATGGCACCCTCATTTCCATGATTCCAAACTAATCATTTTTGTGACTCAAAAAATATGCCCGGAAAAAGGCAAATACTTTTTCTCTCTATGAATTTATTCTGACAAAGTGATCCTGTTGTAATGTTCTCTTACTATTTCTGAAATCTGGAAATGTCCAAAAATATGCAAAGGCAATCACATAAAATACAAAAACCACAGGCACACATTTGCCATGCTCTATCCATAGGAATCTGTCACTGAACAAAGGAATCGGGGGGTGGGGGGTGGGAGGGTGGGAAAGGAGGCACTATGTTGGAAGAAAAAATGTTGATGCAGACACACAAACCAATAAAAGCAAGGAAGTTCTGAATCCAGGTCACTGCGGAGTCCTAAACACAGGCCTATTGTGTTTTGATGCAGCAGTAGCCCATATGGTCTTCCATTAGAGGGTCTCAAAGCAGTGGGCAATGTTACCGTACCATATGTGCTGATTGGAACAACTGTGATGATTTATGTTAGCACGCGTAAGAATTTTTTCCCCTTCCCGTTTTGTTTCTTATTCTTCCTCTATTAGTAGAAGCCTAAGAATGGACAACCTTGTCATTACAGGTTTACAGCACTAATATTAAATTTGTCCTGGAAAAAAACTGAGCAAAATGATACTAAGGCCAAGAGTGCAGGAATACGTGCTTAAAAGTGAGGTCTCTAACCTGGAACTACATGCTTCCACCAAATAAAAGATCCCAGTTTCTACTTTGGCTTCACACTGCTTCTAATCAATTCCCTGCTAGGAAGCAACAAAAAGGCAATGGCCAAAAATGAACCTCATGGAAATCTACCTCTCAAAAACTGAGCTTCAAAATGCATGCTTGTTTCTCAATTGCCCCTTTTAAAACAAAGCAACAGAAAAGAAAATCAAGCAAACATTAAAAATTACATCAATGAGTAAAAACCCTTGCTTTCTGCAAGCAAGAAGCAGTAATGTAGCTAAACAAAAAAAAAAAGACAGCATCATCTCTCATTTCCTCAGGAGTACAAACCACAGCTACCCATGACTTTGCTACCATGGATCAGGTCTGTGTATAAAAATCACCACCCAACACCCAACAAACATGCCACTGAGTCCTACATCCTGTTCTGATGCGTACCTTACCCTTCAGGGAAAGCTCATAAAAAGGGCAAAACAGCCCAATTAACAGAGTAGCTTTCTTTTTCCTTTCCGTGCTGTTGCAGCTCTACTACCCCACCCCAGGAAATGTCTTTGTCAAGTGTGAGAACTGCACAGTGAGAACACAGGTTGTTATTTACAGACTAAACCACTTGAAAAATTAATTCAGCTGACAATTGTTGAGTTTCCATATTTATAAAATGTAAAGAAAAAAGTGGCTCAGAAGGAGATTTCAACAGCACAAAGACAGGAGGTACTCAATCCCTTATAAAATCTTGGGCAACTGCCAACCATCCATAGGAATTGCTCTCCTGAAACTCGGCGTAATCCTCTGACTCAATTTTCCCTACACTTTTTTTTCTGAATCTCAGAGGAATACTAGGTGCTCCAGTGTCAGATGGTGTTCTAAGCTGTTGATCTAGAACATTAAAAAATAAATCAAACAAACCAAAAAAAAACCACAAATGAGGTAACTCCCCCAGTTGTGTGTGCATGCATTTCTGTGTACGGGTGCATATGGACTGCGTGTACACACAGACCAGCATAATGTATATAAGGTACTGGTAGTTTCACAGATTACTGCTTCATCAGCAGCACATTTTGTGATTGCTCATACACAATGGAAATTAAATCAGAAATTAAATAAGATGTTCGGATCTTTTATGGAATTGTTTAGCTAAAGCAACAGAAGTCCTTGCCTTCACCTTCACCTTCAGGTGAACCGAAGCTGGGTAAAGCAGAACAGACGGCAAAGAAAGAGGACAAAGAACTGGTTGCCCAGGAACGTATGCAAGAAGAAGTGCTTAGGGGTAAAGCTCTGGCTAGAAAGTCAGCCTGCTTACCACAAGCAAAGAAGCAGATTTGCTTCATCCAGTGAAATAACTTCATATTCCTTCCATGTAAATACTGTCATTTCTCTGCGTAACGCTGAACTTACCAACTACTGCTCTTAGCAGAAACATTAATCAGTTGTGTTTTGAAGTTGTTTAAGTCTTAACCATATGGTCTTCAAAGTGCCAGGTCTCAGGAAGCACAGAGCTTTGTTTTGGGAGAGTGGAGGACAGGGCCAGACGAGCGCAATGAACTCAACAGAAACAGCGGAGCACGGCTCCATGACTCATTGAGCAAGTCCTTGATTTGGCTACTAAATAGGTAGGGTTAGTCCAGCCGCAAAATACTTCTTTCATCCATTTTCATATTATGACAGAACGCCTCACAGGGGGCCTAAATAACTCCACTTTATCGGATCCTTAAATACAGTCAAATGTAATGCAGAAGTTGATGAACTTGGAAAAGAACAGCAGTAATCAACCTGCAGAAAAAGATCTTTTTTTTTTTGTCCCTTTTTACTTGATCCTAGTCATTCTGTGCTATAGTCGGTCAGTAAACACAGGATTGGAAGATAAATAAATGCACCCTGGCAGTTGCCTCAGCTGCCACTGCGGTGCTTTCTGACACATAATTAGAAAACAAATGGCAGATTAGCTTAATAATATTCATTAGCATCTAATGAAACCGAGAGTGTTTCCTGTTCAAAGCATATTGGGCTGTTAGTTGAATTTAAGTAAATTCTGTATTTCCACCCTTTAGCTATGAGAAGACGACTGGGGGATGGGGGAGAGAAAGCATACAGTTAACCCTTTCTCTCTTGGCCATCTTATGAATGGATGCTTTTTTCCCCGTGTCTTTCTCCTAGTCCTCAGGGAAGGAATGGTTAACAGAAAAGCAGGGCCTCCTTTCAGGCATTGTTGTTCTTCTGCGCCCCCTCCCTTCTTTTTTTTCAAATTATCCTAAGTAAGGATTTTAATGATATTCAGAAATCATAGCTGTCTTGCTGAATCGCTGTAGGACTGACCTCCCTTGACAGTTCTTAAATTATTCAGCTATCAAGGGCCTGCTAAACATTAAATTAAGCATCCTCTCTCCCCTGTCCTAAACCATTAAGTTATGCAAATGCACAGATAATGGGGCATATGACAGCTGGAGGCATTAATCAGGCAGCTCTGTCTCTGGGCTGTTGTTATGTAGAAACCGCATCTGCCAACAGACAGAAGAGACACAATTAGATCTCACTTAATGGAATGAGAAGAAACTACCGAGCTCTCTACACTCCTGTTAGGTTGTAGACCTGGGAGGGAATAAGACACTTGGGAAATCTCACTCACTCTCTGTTTCTCGTGCTCTCCTCTTTTTTTTTTTTTTTTTATACCTGTTCTTCCAATTGAAATGAAAAATTACCTGTAATTGTTATCATTTGCAAACAAAGCCTGTCAGAAGACCCACCCGCTGTTTACAATGGATGTTTTTCTTGTTCCCTGCTAAGGTTCTTTGGGGAATTTTCCTTCATTTGTTTTTTTAACTAATGCTCTGTCTTTGGAGGTGGGGGAGGAAGCAAACAAACAGATCTCCCTTTACACCATTGGAATTACTGCTTTAAAAATGAACTTGCATGCTCAGTCACAGTGAAGAAGCATATTGCTGAGGCACAAGTTCATTTGCCGTTTGTACGTATGCGATGATTTCTTTCCAATTACTTGCTAATTATTGAAGACAAGTGTTTGCATGCAGACTCTTCTCTCCTGCCACTTTTAGCACGTTTCTCCCCTCTAATGGCTTCGCCCTTCTAATGGGGAGTGAGGGGTGTGGGCAGAAGTTGTGGGGTGTCCCATGAATTTCCTAAAGAGGTTTAGAAAACAGTCTGAATTAGTGCAGCTTGCTTCAAGGGTGACTTTAAAAATCCTTATTGTTCAAAATTTGGGAGGCAATGGAAGATGGAGGAAAAATGCTAAGCTGGGGTAAGCGTGCAAAGATGAGGCACTGTGTTGGACTGGAACCTTTGTCCTGTACGGACTGATCTCCTGTCATTTGCTGGAATTTCTCAAAGCCTTCATTAATTAATGAACTATCTGATAGAATTTTCTTACCACAAAGTTCTTCTTTCACCCATGATAAACATTCCCCTTCTGCCTGAACGAATACCTACTAAAATGACTTCATTAAATCGTTTAAACAAAATCTTTACTATAGATATTTTCCTGCGGAGAGGCTGGGCTTTTAATTCAGATGATGCGTTAACTTGTTTAATAAAAGCAAAGAAAATCAATCTCCTCTGATACCAAATTTGATTTTTGGAAAGCAGTGACTTTCTTCCTGGGATTTATGTTAAGATTAAAATTTTTGTGAAGATCTGATGAGTTTAACGGTCACCTACAGTTCTAGCAAAACTAGAACTCGATCTCTAGGGAAGGAGAACAAATCCCAGAGCCCCTAAGTACTAGGTCTTGTCAGCCATCCACATTGAAAAAAAGTAAGTACTAGTACAAACACCTTAGATGCTCACAGCTGCCTGATTTCCACATTTAGATGAAACAGGAATGATATGAAATACAAGCTGCTTCTGTTATTTCTGTGACTGCCTGTGACAGGCAACTGGACATGCAAGACCTTACAAAGGTAGATCGTAAAGCAGTGTTAAAGTCATGACATAGGTTTTCTAGTGACTTTCCATTCATTTTGCCTTTCTCTGTTCACGTTATATCAGGTGTGCTGCAAATTTGGCCTAATGGATATATTTGTCCCTATCCCCAGCTTTCAGTCAGAGGACAACTTTATCTATTGGTCCAACAATCTTCAAGGTAGGAAAATGGAAGCCAGGCATAACATGACACCTCCAAATCTTCTTCATTTCATTTTAATTTTTGACAAATATGGTGTTTCAGACACGACTTCAACTGCATGGATTTGGTGATGTGTTTGGTCCCGATGATCATTATTGACACAGCTATAATTTATCTTGTTTTCAAGGTGCTCCTAGAGCTTTGGAATATGAAGCTGTTCAAAAAATTTCATAGAATCATAGAATCGTTTTGGTTGGAAGAGACCTTTAAGATCATAAAGTCCAACCGTTATCCTAACACTGCCAAGTTACCACTAAACCATGTCCCTCAGCACCGCATTTACATATCTTTTAAATACCTCTAGGGATGGTGATTCAACCACTTCCCTGGACAGCTTCTTGCAATGCTTGACAACCCTTTTGGTGAAGATATTTTTCATAATATCCAATCCAAATCTCCCCTGGTGCAACTTGAGGCCATTTCCTCTTGTCCTATCGCCTGTTACTGGGCACAAGAGACTGACACCCACCTGGCTACAACCTCCTTTCAGGTAGTTGTAGAGAATTATAAGGTCTCCCCTCAGCCTTCTTTTCTCCAGGCTAAACATCCCCAGTTCCCTCAGCCGCTCTTCATAAGACTTGTGCTCTAGATCCTTCACTGGCTTCTTTGCTTGTCTTTAGACACACTCCAGCACCTCAATGTCTTTCTTGGAGTGAGGGGCCCAAAACTGAACACAGAATTCGAAGTGCAGCCTCACCAGTGCTGAGCACAGGGGGAAAATCACTTCCCTAGTCCTACTCACCACATGGTTTCTGATCCAAGCCAGGATGCTGTTGGCCTTCTTGGCCACCTGAGCACACTGCTGGCTCATATTGAGCTGGCAGTCAACCAACACCCCCAGGTCCTTTCCCCACCAGGCAGCTCTCCAGCCACTCTTCCCCAAGCCTGTAGCGCTGCATGGGGTTGTTGTGACCCAAGTGCAGGACCTGGCCCTTGGCCTTGTTGAACCTTATACTATTGGCCCATCGATCCAGACTGTCCACATCCCTCTGTAGAACCTTTCTACCCTGAAGCAGATCAACATTCCTGCCCACTTTGGTGTCATCTGCAAACTTACTGAGGGTGCACTTGATCCCTTTGTCCTTTCTCAACACCAAAGATCACATGCAAGCTATATACTGCTTTCTTCATCGTTGAGGTATTGGATGGCTTCTGATTTGGGTCAACAAATCTTCACTGGCATGTTTTACTTTAAAAACAAGTGATATCCAACTAACAGCTTTTCTGTAAGTTGAGAAGTATTGTGGCAAATCAGCAATATATTCTATGGATATAAATAGCATAGATTCTTGAAACCTGCACTGGAGAGGATGGGACAGATGCAGATAATCAAACCCACTCTTTGTTCCATATTGTCTGCTTTGTGACATTTGACTGCTTTCTGGTGCCAATTCTGAAATTGTACAGACTTTGATGCAGACATCCATTAACAGTAAACGCATTTGTTTGTGAAGTTCCTCCATGCCAATGCATGCTGGGGTTTTATAACCCTTTATCAGCTTTTCAGCTGTATTTTTCAGGAAAAAGTTGAATAGAGGAATCTGACCAATCTGCTTGTTCTTGGCTAGAACAAGACACACTTGGCATTGTAGTTAAATACCTCTATAAAAATGCCTAAATAAGGCATATGTAGAGAGCAATTACAACCCTTCAGAAATTTGTCTAAAGTAATCTTGGCCTATGTTATTGCTTACAGTCTGGCATGTTATTTAAACCACAAACATATATAAGAAGGTATTCTCTTTTTCTGCTCAATGGTTATATGTTACTTAATATTTTGACCAATGTATGTGGGAATAATTTCCCTGGGTGAACTCCGTGTAGAAGAAAAACTGCTCAAAGATGTATGTATATTGGATTCTATTAGCAAATTATTAAGCATATCAAGAGATAAAATATTTCATGAGGGAAATAACTTTTCATACACACTGGCACCATAGAGAAGCTAAAGATCACAGCATACATCTGTGTTTTAAGTAAGAAACACAGCCCATAATTATTGTTGCTGTTCATAATGGTAATTATCAATGTTAAACAATATAAAATATTAAAAAGGAGTTAAGGTTGCAGTAGCCAAAGACATACATTCAGTAATCACCTTGGTGTTCACTCGTACCTTACAGAGTGGTAACCATACACTGCTCTGAGACTGGTTTTGTAAGTAGTGTGATAGTCTTATCTTCACAGTCTCTCTTAGGAAAGAGAACGTGTTCAGCAAGACTTCCTTAAGTGAGATTAGACAGCAAAGAGAGTAACACTGAAATTGTTGACTTGATTTGTGGAGCAGCTATCCCACTCTTCTTCATGAAAGCTTGCCCTCAAAGACTATTTTAAATTGTTTTCTTTTGGTAAGCACCAGTATAATAAAGTCTTCTGCCAACATCTGTGAATATCTGTCATTTTTAGTATTTAATATCCAAACAAAAGGTGTACTGCCATCTTCATATCTTTGTATGTGTTTTACACTGCATATGTATGCACATTTATTTTGAGAGGAATTAAAAACATAAAATGCTTAAAATGCGCAAATGCATATAGTTCTTCACTGAGTTTCTAAATTTAAAAACAGAATTTGCAGCATATTGTTTGCCTTGAATTTGCAAGTGTTTTTTCATATATGCTGAGTGGTGACATATATCAAGCTGGGACTGAATATGTAGATTACTTGTTGAATGTAACTTCATTCTAGAGAACACAATTCCTATTATGCAGTACAGATACACTATTTGTGTTTCCCTATTACAGTGTAATGACTGGAATGTTGTTTACATTTCCCTGTCTTTCAGATACAATTTTTTGCTTATTTATTGTCTGTGGCAGAGTCCAGGTTGTGGTGGTTCTCTGAGATTTAGTGCTTCCTTTCAGAAATTCAAACTTATCTCTAAATAACCGTCTCTCACAGCTTTGCCACTAATTTTCATGACATCAGGACTGGACCCAGTGTAGTAATTTACAACAAAATTGCATTGGTTTAGCCTACTAAGGCAGTAAACAACTTTTCTCGCTACTGCATGGTAAGAAATAGTCACAAACATGGAACAATTAAGGTTTTCTTTGTAATTTATGACATATATTTCAGCAGAATTACTATTTTAGTCTTCCATGATAACCTTATTTCTGAATCTTGCTCGTTTTACTCACAGGCTCCTAAACAAACCTGATACTGCTTTCCCTGATGCTTTCCTTGATTGCTTTGACTGATTACCTTCTTCACCATTCAGTACAACTTTTTTTTCTCAAAAAACACACTGTCTCTGTGTCTCTACTCATTTCATATGCTTTCAGGCCTGGAACATGATACTTGTCAAGCTAAGCTCATTTTCTCTTGCAGAATATTTGATAAATGTCAACATTTCATACAGGTTCCTATCTCCATTAGTAATCACTGGTATATTTGTTTTTATTGTTTTGAAAGGAAATACATGGTTTTGCCCGTTTTGCTCATATCATCTGTCTGTGGCTTCTATTAGACTTTATTTCATGCTGCCCAAATATTGTACTTTCTTTTGAGGTCTGTTTTTAGCTTGGTCTTACAAACAGTCAGTGGTTGGAATCCTGGTTCCTGAACACTTTTGTCTACATTTTCATTAAAGGTTTTCTCACTGTCACTCATCAGTTTACCTGAATTTACCTTGCCACAGGTCCACCCTGTATTCACCTGTATTTCCAAAGTGATAGGGACTGGCCTTCTTCTTCTGTTCACTCTCCTTTGGGACTAAGTCCTCACCCAAGCACTCATGTCCCGCCTGCTCCCAAACGCATCCAAAGTCCAAGCAGATCCACAGTTCATTGTCCAACACAAGGCGGTATTGGATGGTCCCCAGTTCGGACAGGAAGAACAAAATTGCCACTTGTGCCCAGATCTGTGTATGCAGGCAAACATTGCCTATAGGTTTACCTCAAGATTTTCGCAGTCCAAGTGCTTCCCGGATGCTCACTGGCAGAATTCCCATCACATCAACAGCTGTGTCCCTCTCAAACCTGTGCCATGCTGTTTCTGACCCTTCCATTTTTCCCAGTCAGCAGTCAAGAGAAATTCATGCCAATCCACTACTCTTCCACATATTGGCAAACCTTCATCAGTCATTAAGATCAAAACCAATAGATCGAGCAAGACCAATCACTACCCATAATCAGGGAAGAAATTTGGCCCTGTAATTAACAAAGCTTCACCATAGCTAATTTCCATTCATCAGTTGTTCAGATCAAAACCAATAGATCGAGCAATACCAACCACTACCCGTAATTAGAAAAGAAATTTGGCTCTGTAATTAACAACGGTTCACCATACCTAATTTTCACAGTGACAGCAAGGGAGTTCTTCGCATCTTCTGCAGAATATCACTACTTCGTGTCTTTTGTACCACTCCTCATGCTGCATTGCAGTGAGAACTCTTCCCCTGACAGCCAGGGTTGCAGAGGATTTTTAAAACAGTCTGTTGTCTATTCATGTATGTAAGGATAACTTACGCGGGTGTCATTTTCTAGGATGTGATCTGTGTGTCTTTTTGCAGTTGGTGTGTGAACTTATTCAGAATCATTTGCAGGGTCTCCAGGTTTTCTACGAAACTTTTACAGATTTGTTAAACCATCCAGTGGTCGTTCACTTTCTATTTTCACCTGTCTGATTGATTTTTATAACGCCCCAGGCAACAGCGGATTTCCAGTAAAAGCAAACTGGGTCACATCATTTATTTCATTCACTTCCTCAAGACCACTTACAGGTTTCCTTCCTCAGATTGTTTTATTTCTGATCATATTAGAGGTTGTAATTTTTGCCCCTTTTTTTCAGCCTGTGTTCCCTAATCACAGCAATCTATATATCTGTGTGTTATATATATGCAGAGAGATATATAAGATATTCATATAATAAGATATATAATATATATGAGGTAAAATGTATCTTGTTTATATTGTGGAGAAGATGTATTGTATATATACTTATATTATGTATATGAGATACATTTTATATCTTGACACCCAAGATAATTATAGATATCAGCACTTTTTGTGTGGAGAGAAGTCGAACTCTAAGCCCTCAGGCCTCCCTAAGTCCTGAGGCATACTGAAAGTGATAATAACCCATCATTTGTTTTGCCATATTACTTAATTAATCCAGCGGCGCTAAAATTGCATTCTTCTTTCACTGGATATTAAACCAACTCGTCAATTGTAATTGCAGAGCTCCTTTTTCCCTTTTTATCTTGTTCGGAGCAGTTCTACTGAGTCTATCTTTTCCTTGTATTCTATCTCTTTATTTCGTTCATTTTTAGTCAAAAGGAAATGCATGGTGTACACGGTTGAAATAAAAAAATTAGCTAGCAATTTTGTGAAATAATAATTGTAATTTATACAGACACCTAATAATATTGCAAAATATTTTCATAATAAATATTGTAAAAGTTATATCTGTAGAAGTGCTGTAAAATTCGTCCACTTAGGCAATAGTGTACAGGCTGCTGTGTTACATGGATAATTCTAACACATCAATATTAAATAACTTCAAGTTTTAAATAAATTCCCACTCTGTTGAGTTAAAGATGCGTCAATCTGCTAAAATGGGCTTACAGTGCAACTCTGCCACGCGCACAGGAAAATGAGTACTTCTGAGGAATATCAGGCAACATTCAGTACCTGCAAAATTGCTCCTTTCTCTGTGCACAAACACACAGAGCTCCTTTTTAGAAAGTAGGTGCATAGCTTTCTTGTCTTCATTTAATTTTGCCTTCCTTCTACTATTGACACTGAATGGGAAAATATAAGCAGAGGGTGATACAAAGAAAACATGAGCAATGTAGTAACGAAATAAGGTAAATGAATGCCTTTTCTTCTTCAGCACTTAAACCACAGGGAGAACAACTACCTGACTCTGATATTCCTGCCCTTCTGTCATCATTTGTGTTGTTCTGCCCACCAAATATTCTGGAATCGAGGGCTGTGAGCAGCTCCCTCACGGTCCACAGAAATTCAGCCTTTATCATAACGGGGAGTGAGATCAGGCCCAAACGAACAAGCAGATGTATAGCCACACAGCTTTGTCAGCTAGAGACCGTAAATGAGCCTCAGCTCTTCCTGTCATTTTCCCAGAACAATCGCCATTTTCCTTTCTTCTTGAAAGGTGTAGTCCTCACATGTCTTTTCTCTTTAAGTCTCTACCTATCTGAAGTTTTACACCAGTAAATTTTTGTTCATTTCCCAGGGAGCTGAAACCTAAAACCTACTTAATCAATGCTAGCACATGTGATCTGTTCTTCTTCCTTATCTCTCTGTGCATTTGTTTTTATTATTTTGTCAAGCATATTTAGTGTTCCAGTCTCTGTGTGGAGTATTATATTTTTTAAATAATGCAATATTGCTGACAGGGTTTGCATGATGGAATCATTGATATTGATGTGACAGCCTTGATGTCTCTCTGCTTATTATTATGAAGTATGTCTGCTGTGATGCAGAAAGCAGTATTCTTGATCCCCTCTTCACTCTACATGATTAGTTGTGCTGCCCTAAAACAAAATCTTAGTTCACTCTGAATAGTGACAGTGATCTTGGCAATCATTAACACTCACCCTCAGTGTGAAATCCATTCACAGACTTTTCCTTTCATTCCCATTTTTATGAGGCAATAATCCGGTCCAGGTGGATACCTCCAGCACACACTTGAATCATCCATCACCCAGAGGAACTGCAGGCAGCCAGGGTTCCCCAGCAGCGCAGAGTGAGCGTGCCTCCACGAGGCGCCAGGGGATACCGGTAGGGATGAGAAACAGTGACTTAAGCATCAATAAAAAGAGAGAGCACTGTAAACTGAAGTGCTAGCGCTACCCAAAGTGAGTTTTCCTGACATTTCTCAGGTGCTGTGTCTCAGAGACGTCGCATCTAGTGAGAGCAATTTCCTTCTGTCTCAGGCCAGGTCCTCTGGGAGTAGTACAGTTGTCTTCTGGGAGCGGCTCTGATCCTGCTCCCTGTGAAACAGCCCTCCTGCCCAGGAAAGAGCATGAGAAGGCAGCGGATGCTAACCAGAAGAGGAGTGACAGGCTCTGGTCTAATAGCCCAGAGTAAAGGGTTCTGCATGCTCTTATCTGTCTTCTGAGCCATCTAGTCCCACCATCGCCTCCAACAGCACCACTCTTCATTTAACACTTTCACTTCTGCCATCTCAACCTTTGAATGCTATTCATTTCCTTGGGTGTGGAAATAGGATGAAATTCTTAAGAGACTTATGCAGCTGGAATCCCCATGACTGTCTTGACAACTGCTTAAAGAACAAACAGAAAGAGACCAAGGCCGTCCTTGCCAGCTTCCAAAGATGATGAACTGTGCCATATGCACAGTTCCTGCACAAGAAGTTATAATAAATCAGGCTAGTAGCCTCATGTCTGAAGAAGACTGTCTCAGCCTGAGAGCGCAAATGTCATTTCGATGCCAGGTTTTTAAGCTATGTTTCAAAGTTACTGCCAGTGAATAAGCAGCTGCACTCCATTCCCAGCCTCCCTGTTCAAAAAATAAATTACAAATGCATGTACTTAACTGAGTTTTAGAACAAATTAAAATGAGCTTACAGGCGGAATTCTCTTTTTCCACCTGAAAGAAGGATCACCTTCCACTGTACAGACCTTTAAGGCACATTGTACACTCAGAACGCAGAACCAAAAAATGAATCTCTGTGCATTCCTCTTCCCTTCTCTGACAAGTTCGTGCCCCTAAAACAGATTTAGCCTCTTTTAGTAAAACCTTCTTTTCTGCTTCAGGGCTATGGGATTAGAGGCCACAGAAAAAAGTGGCCACCTCTCCTATGAAGACAGGCTGAGAGAGTTGGGGTTGTTCAGCCTGGAGAAGAGAAGTCTCCAGGGAGACCTTATAGCGGCCTTCCAGTACCTGAAGGGGGCCTACAGGAAGGATGGGGAGGGACTCTCGATCAGGGAGTGTAATGATAGGACAAGGGGTAATGGTTTTAAACTGAAAGAGGGGAGATTTAGATTAGATACCAGGAAGAAATTCTTTGCTGTGAGGGTGGTGAGGCACTGGAACAGGCTGCCCAGAGAAGCTGTGGATGCCCCATCCCTGGAAGTGTTCAAGGCCAGGCTGGATGGGGCTTTGAGCAGCCTGGTCTAGTGGGAGGTGTCCCTGCCCTCGGCAGGGGGGTTGGAACTAGGTGATCTTTAAGGTCCCTTCCAACCCAAACCGTTCTGTGATTCTGTGATTCTATGAAATACAGAGCTAGGAAGGAAGGCCACGTTGTAATAGGTAGGGGAGTTGAAGTGAAGAGCCCACGAACAGCTGCTAGCTGTGCCTACCCACTGGTGCAATGGTCTTGCAGCTCTGCCTGCTTGTTAATGGCCAGGTATTTCAACTTGCTCAGAACTACCCAAGTGACTAAAACTGCAGCGGCTTGTGCTGTGCCAATCACTGCTACCAGCAAAGATCTACTGCAGAGCTGACATGGCAGTGACACCGTTTTAGAAAAGAGACAGTAGAGAGGAGAGCACTGCCTCTGCCACACAGCCCAGACTGCCCGAGAGGTCCTCTTGGTACCTATTTTAAAGCTCTGGTGATGTACTGTTGCAGCAACAGTAGTTACTATTAGTAACTAGTTAGTTACTATTGGTAATAGTTACAGACCCACCTGGTTTGTGCCTATTAATTTACAACCAAAACTGTTCTTATTTAAGGAACAATTCCTGATGCTGCTAGAATAGAATGAGTTTTTCTACACCGAAAGAAATTATTTTTTGGTTGTTTTGCTGATTTTAGTCACACAGATGCTGCATATGTGTAGTCTAAACACATACTTCCATTAAACATCTGGTTTGCACATTCTTTTTAATAGCATGTTCATTAGACATGTTTCATGAGGTTTTAAATGTCCAATACGACATTCCTTTCTTTTATTTCCTTATATTTCTTGTTACTATGACTTACCTGTGAAAGTAAGGCAGCTCTTGCTGCAGTTTGGAAATGTTATTTACCTAGTTACAATTTCATAACAACATGAGAAAGGCTGGGTGATTCTGGGTCTGAAAGAAGGATATGAAATCATCCATTTCCAGATATTGATATCTAGATCGGTATCTAGAGTACGGAGTGGTACTGACCCATTTACTCAAGTCATCCTCCCCTGAACTTCACTGCATTTTAAAATATTTATTCCTAATCACGTGGAATTACTTTTGCACATTGTTAGTCTACCAAAAGCTAAGGATTAATTCGTATTTTAATTTTAAAATGTTGTAAGCAGGTATAAAACGCAAAAGCAGTGTTACAATGACAGGCTATCCAACGTGGTAAAACCCGCATGGCTAACTACTCCTACTGCTCAGCAGTTCATCCACATTATCACTTTGCTACCTTGTCATATCCAGCTCTTCTCCACAATCTTTAGGTCAGATAGCATGCATTTTTAGATGGTTTTATTTTCTTTACTATATGGTTGCAACGCGAAGTCCATTCTCTGTCTCTTTGATGGCGCCTGCAAGCAGCCTCAGTTCACCTCTCAGCAAGCAGGAAACCGTATCAGCAATCAGAAAAATGAGCAGGTTTTCAATCTCAGCAGACAGTCCCCGAGTGTGCAAGGAAAATGAATTCTGGAGAGGCTTCTTCAGAGCTATGGTTGACTCACATCGGCAAGGCCAAGCACATTGTTGTACTTCTGCTGTAGAGAGAGGGGACTTCAGACTCTCAGCTATCAACCAGCCAGCAGGTTTTCCCAGCTCTGCTTTTGCTGCAAACTACAAACGACTGTAAAGACGGTGTAGTCATGGTTTGATAGTTTTTTTATGCCAAGAAATTTTGGAAGAAAGCAGTTTTAAAAACCAATCTCTCTAATGTCTGTTTGCTAAGAGTTCTTAAATGAGAGAAAGCACTGCAAAACACTATAAGCATGTGCCAAATGGGGCTATATTTAAAAAACAAGAAAATTAAAAATAAGTGCATCTTACTCCACACATCAGTGGTGCAATCTGCAGTAAGAGGCAACATAACTTTCATATGATTGAATGTAATTTTTCTACTGGCAAAAACACCTCAATGTCGGCTATAGGCACAGGCAGTAAGGGACGACTGTCCATGATACCACTTCCAGAAACAGGCTAAGAAATTACTGCACTAGCAGCAATGAGTAAGGGAAAAAAAAGAGGGTGAACTGTTTCTCATTGAGTAATATTAGGTGGCAATTCAGAAAGCAATACAGCATGTGATAAAAATATAATTTTTAATAATACTTAATACTTGAAAATCACCAGCTGTGTTCATTCTAAGCATTTATTTCCTGAAGCTTGCTTTTTAAACAGTTCCAGTGGAGGAAGAAAAAAGACATCTGATATCTGCTTCTAACTCTGTAATATTAACCAAGTCTTTGTCTCCCTCCTGTGTTCACAGCCCATAGTTAACATGAATTTTAGAAAAACGTGAAGATCTCATTCAGATATTTACAGGCAATGCTTTCAAGTGTTTTTTTCAAGTTATATGCAAAGCAACATGAATATTTCTCAGATAAAGTAAATACTTCCTAGAAAAAGGGTAGTTCACGTCTGATAAAAGCAAGTTAGAAAAAATTGCAACGTAGATGGAACAAAATCAATCCAGTCCCTTTGTGATTCGTGATTGATTTTTTTTTCTCCGGGCTAAAATACTGCATCTAACATTTCTTGGTAACCTATAATACAGTACTTTGCAAAAAACTTATCCAAGACCTTCAAACCTTTCTTTTAACTGACAGACTGCTGAATTTACATGATGTCATCAAGCAATGATTTTCAAAAGCATTAACCTCAGAAGGGGGAGAAATTATTAATGTACAGATGAAACATACCAGTAAATCTTAAACTGATCAATTATTAAATTCTGCAATATCTTAGTAAAGTTGCCTGTTTTTATTTCCAAAGGGAAAGTATGGAGCTAAGGTGGATATATCATACATTTTTGATGTACATACACATCTATGCCACAACTCAGTAGGTAGTGTGAGACTCCTTTAAAAGAAAGATACTAGTACATGGGAAAGGCCCTCAAACACATCATATAAGATCTACCCTTTTATTCTTCATTTCTTTTCATTTTTCTCATACTTGCAATGTTCAAGAAAACTGGCTTTGTGAAACACCTAGTATGCAGTTTGTTGCTATATTTTTAAGTTTTCTGGCACTGAATGTGTTCCCCTTTTTAACGGAATCTGTAGAGCAGAGCCTTTCTCTTTCTCTGTAAGGGAAAAAATTTCCTGTTTAAATCAAGCCACATTCCTTGGAAGGCACAGCACCTGACACATAAACATTCAAACCTCCAGGACAGGAGAAAAAGTTTTGCTGAAGAATATACATAAACAAAACATAGAAGTTTTGTATGAACTCTTAGAAATTTGAATAAGAATGTTCCAAATATTTCCAACAAAAAATATGACACACACAAACAGCTACTATGCACTCATTTGGGCAGGGGAACAATGGCCATCATTTTAATCAGATGGAAGTCTGGAATAAACCCACAACATTTCAGCTGTTGAGTTACACGTCTTTTACTTGCTATACGCCTATCACATCAGCAACAGCTTGCGATCTTCCATTTCTCTTTGCTGTTACCTATCTGTACCCTTCCCAAAGGAGAATGAAGACCTTAGGCCAAATCCTTTTCTCATATATGCTTTAGACATATACACCTGAAGCCAGGCCTGGTAGATTCCTTTCAATACATTTAAGTAGATGATCCAATCCTAGCAGCACTGAAAGCATAGAAAACCACCTTTTTTTAATGAAAAGAATGTCTTTTGTGGCCCTATTGTAGAGCTTGGATATATTTGCTATTCTTTTCCCATTTCCTGCCTCCCCAAAAGGTTGCAAGAATCTTCTAACTAATTCTTCCTTTGGTTTGGTAAAATAAGCAGGAGTTGAACAAGATCTTTAGGCAAAGAATCTCTTAATTTAGCCATCAGTCTGCAAATAATTTGCTATTACATAGCCAATAATTATCTAAAAAAAATGTAGACACTTTTACTATTATTGTGAGTGACTTGAAGGACATTCAATCATTATAAACATTTTGAGGATTGTACCCTAAAAAGCTAACTGATGCTTATGTTTTGGACCCAGTGGAGAGGTCAACATTTTTATCCTTCTTCTAACTCTTCATTGCTCTAATATAAAATATTAGCAGTTCTCAAACCCTTCCATGCTTTCAGTTACAGGAATTCTCTCTTATTCATCAGTCTGTGATCTGATTTTCCATAAACCTCTACCTCCATTGACTTCCACAGGACGGCACACAGCTCTCTGAGGTTGTAACCCATCACCCCGTTATGTTCTCACCATGCATATTTAAAGAAGAAATGAAATAGCATTGTTAGTTTTCTGGCTTTGAAAATCCCTCCAACAGGGGGAGAGAGAGAAAATTGAAGCATTCCTTATAATTACCTTTTCTTGCCTAGCTAAAAAGAAAGGCAGGATAGTAGAGCTAGAATGAAGATGCTTCACAGAACTTCTTCAGCAGTTATGCTCTTTGTCATACCTTCATTTGAATATTTTCTGTCTCTCTAACTCTGCTTTCCTCCATCTACACCTTCTTTTATTCAGACAGCAAATGCAACCACAATGAGACGTAAGTAAGACTTGTAACCCATCCTGAGGGGGCTGAATGATAGGCAGGTCACAAGAAGACACATACTGATGGGGCGATTTGTCTGTGTCTCCCACACTTCTGTCACACACTGTTTCTAACACAATGTGATAGAACAAGCTTGGGCCAAAATGCAGAGTCAAGTCAAATTCTCTTTGATCTTCAGGGAGGATTTTGCTTAAGTGTTGAAGTGCTTAGCCCACAACACAATAGTCTCCAATAGGAACATTACTGAAAATGAGTTTTTAAATGGCAGTAATATTTGTGCTTTGTTTGGCATTAGATGCTGCATGAATTCAGCTGCAGTGAGACAAGCCAAGCTTTCAATTACTGCAGACACCGTAGTGGAAAGAGGACCAGCATGTGGGCAGCAATTTTCATTGTTTGTTTTACTCCTGTATCCTTTGATAGCCAGCTGGTGATGGATGGGAAGCAGTGGAATGATGCTGTCTCCCTCTTCTGAAAGCTGTTTTGTACAGCAATCCAGATACTAATAAAACCCTGTGAAATACCACACTTTTACGAACTGCTAAAGTGATATGACTTTTATATGCTGATAATGATAAATTGAAGGAGTAATTGGCAATAATTTATTACCCTCTTCCTTGAAAGAAAATCACTCATATGGCTAAACGCTACCAGTATATTATGAAAATGAAGTCATTCTCTTCCCAGGCCATTCTTCTTACAGCTAGAAGTCATGTCTGCTATTTTTGCATCTTTCACTGCTGTCCAATTCTGAACTCCACACAAAAAGGACTGCTCTTTCTCTTCTTTTTGTGGCACACAGAATGCTATGATCCAGATAAGGATCGCAAGATTTAAATTGTGACAGACAGAATAGCACCAAAATATTTTTATAACCTAAGGAGACTGAAAGAAAATGTTTCTTTATACAGCACCTAATGATACAGTATAATTTCCTGAACAGGTCCAAGATAGTAGTGCAACAAATATCTTACTGAGAAAAGAAAAATATCTAAATTAGTTAAGAGGTAGAAAGAGCGAGTTATCTGAATAATGAAAAAATCATCCTTAGTTATACAAAGCAAGATTAGTGTACAAGAGCTCATGTTTAGCCCTCATCTCTGAAAACACATCGAAAGTTAACTTGACTGGGATAAGAAGGAAATTCATTAGATCACTAGTTATCCAGTGGAATCACACACCCCAAGAAAATTTGGCTTCTGTCAAGTTTGTGATTGCAGAGATGCAATAAATACACAAATAGCATGGAATGTATTTCAAAGAGCCAAAAGAAAGGCTTTGATGCCCACATGTCTATTGACAGTGGCGTGAGCTCCCAAGCATTCTTTTTTATAGGAAATGTTTAATTGTTCTTTATTGAGCAGAACCTTTCCTTCTGCTTGTAAAAGAAATTATTGCTTTTTCCCTCTGGTTCAGTCAGAGGAAGTTAATAGTCCCAGTTTCCTCTGGCAGCAGAGACAGCTAATGACTGGGAGACTATCATAAACAGGGTTTATTGCCCAAATTACAATCCAATTCCTAACCAGCCTTCTCTGTTCAGATTGCCCTCCTGGCATTTTGGTGATTTTCTGACTTATTTTCCAGTTCACAAAGACAGTCCTCTGATACTTAAAAACGTAATGTGCTTTTTTGTCATAGTGTTCACAATTTATTGCTGCAAATTCTTACGTGCATTGCAATAGGTGCATTTATTAACTTCATGACACCCGTCAAAGTGCTTCTCAGCAAAGGTGATTCTTCGCTGTGCAGCAAAACCTATGTTCACACACTCAAAATTAGCTAGTTCCTTCTCTGCCCTTGTGTTGTTCCTCTCACTGTAATGTCTAAGTGCTATTATTAAGGCATACGTATAAAAAATGTAATTCTACATGTACATACTTGCAAATTTTTTAAGATTAAAAAAAATGGATGTAGTTTTGTATATGTAGTAGTCATTCTTACTATGACATCATAAATGCACATAGAGATTTTCTGTAAAAAGGCTAAAACCCTGCTTTATAGAGCTAACAAAGCAGTCTAACATAATGACCAGGTGTGGCTGGTATTATGGTTGGAACACACCACGGAAAGAGGAAATTTCAAGAAGTTCGAAGATGGATTTTCTCTAATTATTTAGCACTTTAGAAACAAGAGAAGTGTTATACAAAACAAAGAATAAAAATTCTGTTTCTTTAAAGGGCAGATTTCAGAAAGGGAGAGTATCAGACTACATACTTGAGAACTTCTATGCTATTACACTTGACAGTTAGGTTCCAGATTTCTATGCTATTACACTTGATACTTAGGTTCCTGATTTTCTAAAGAGATAGATATGAAGCAGACACTAACTCAGAGCAAAATACAGCAGCAAGAAATGTGAAAGTCAAATTCTTACCAGGACAAGGAAATCAATAAAAACACCGTATAAACTCAGCCAGAATGTTATATTGTTATAGATGGTCAGCAGTAACAAAACTCTACCAAGATCACAGGCTTGAAATGTGGCCGAGTCTCAGCAAATGCCATTATTACCTTTGCATTCAACAAGTCTCCAAAATTTCGCGTCATTTTACAAGGCCAGGATATGCAGAAAATTATCTCAAATTCATTGGAAGTGGGAGAAAACAGTGATTCTTTTTAAACGTACCACCTGCTCCCTAAGCCTCTCTAGCCCCTGAATACTTCCAGTTCTGTCGGGCACTTCCCTGATGTTCAATAATTCAGACCGAATTACTGAAGAGTTTTGTATAAGCACTAGTATTGCAATTCTGAAAACATTTATTATAGCTGCATTAAGATTTTTACATTTCATATTGCTATTTTTATACTCTAAATACAGATAGTTAGGGATATATTGTGTCTTTGCATTGCTCCTTGAACATAATGAAGCTTCTAAAAAGCATTTGGATGTTGAAGGAAGAAATAAAAATATTTGGTGTACAGATAACCTCTAGTTTGGTTACGGTTAAGGATTCATGCAAGAGTCTACATATACACAGGTATCTGTGTCTTTATATGATGTGTTGCAACAGGCACAATAAAAACACTGTGAACCATCAGGATGGTTTCTTGGAATGTTTTAATATTTATAGGGCACTTCCGTATCATTGGCTACAGCATGCTGCAGAAGTGAATTAGAAATCGACAGTAGCAACTGAGAGAGGACTGTGTAACCAGGGGATAAAGACGATTCTTCCAATGGTTGGTTATATTTTTAACTATTATGATAAGTAGAGTTGTTAAAAATAATGTAATATTTCTAAAAGGCATAGACTGTTTTGAAGTACAGAATTTTGTTTAAGTCCAGTTACAGCCTTGCTTTATTCTTTCCTTGCTGTGTCAGTATTCTCTTCGGCTCAGAAACTCATTTCTTAAAGGGTGAGATACAGAATAATAATGTAAAAGACTGCAGCTGATGACAAGACCCCTAACATTTTTATTTTTATTTCATGTTATTACTGTGATATTAAAAAAAAGGTGATTTCCCAAGTCAGGTGCCATGCTCTGTAGGGACTATGGTACACACACAGAATCTCCAGAAGAGCTGCTCCACTCCCTGATTTCTGCCTGGGAGTTGGAGGCTCTTCCACAACATCAGCAACAGCTGCACCCCAAACACCCTACAACAGTTACATCAATCTGTGAGAGAAAAAGCACTTTAAATTAGCCCTGCTGAGCAGCACCACTTTCAAGGCTGCTCTCCTTCTAATAAGAGCCATTCAGACACGAAATTTGTGGCTCTGTGTGTTCAGCAATCAAGTGCTATCATTTCACATTGACAGCACAGAAAGGGATTAGTAGCCTCTTCAAAGAAAATCAAACAGACGTCCCTTGAGTAGTAGGCGAAAGTAAAATTGAGGGCTGGGTTGTTGTCTGCAGTAGTTGCTTATTTCAGCCATTCTAGCAGTGTGAAAGAAAAAAGGGAATCTGAGCCCAAACCAGAGCCTTGTGACAGTGAGATAGCAGCTGCTTCAGCATTCCTACATCAACATGTCATCTTAGGACCTTCAGTCTTTCTTTCAACCTGACTAAATCCTGAGTGCCTTCTCCAAGTGACAGTGAAAGCCATAGCCTTGCTGGGAGCTGCTGTCATTTATTCTGAAGCCAAGGAGTACCAGCCATCGTAAAAGCAAATAAAAGATGAGTCCCTGTGTCCTACAAAGCTTACACGGAAGGACGGTCATAACTGAGGAGTAAAATGAAGGATCTGTTCACAGAATAAAGAATCCAGGCTAAAATGGCATGGTTATGTGGACTGTACGTACACCTTGTGGCTTTGAAGGTGACCCTGGCCTTACACCAGATGCAACCTGAGCTCCACCTCTGTTCACTGTTGCAGGTCCTCTCAGCACTAAGCCCAGTGCCAACAAGTAAATGTCCAAACTTCATTCTGCTCTTTGGCTAATTATTAGTTGTTCTCTAGCCTTCTATTCTGGGCAATACATGTATATTAAACCTCACGAGCAATGAAGGTCTTGTATTTGGATTACAGGTAGATGATAAGACGACTTGGAAATCAGAGCCTAACATGAGAAGACGGGTTGTACAAAGTGGGCACCTGCAGAACACCCCTCAGGACAAAACAGATCCCACTGTCTGAGCATAACGCTCATTCATTCAGCCCCATCTTATGCCTCCCCGACTTCCAGAAAAAATATTCTGGCTCTCCATGCAGCTGCAATGCAGGCATCTGACAATTGCGGTGCAAGCCTGTGAAGCAGAAGGATAACCTGAGGTTGGGGCACTCTCCTCTGCTTAAGGGGAGACATCCCCTGGAGCCGCACAGTGCTTCGCACAGAGCTCCCTGCACAGCTCTGGGACCCAACAGACTGGCGTTATGGTAAACTCAGTAGCCTGTAGGTCTGTTCATAGGCTTTAGAAAGGCAGACTATATGCCAAAAGCCCTACTTCGTACAGTTACTTTACACATACTTGTTAATGGGACCTTTTTTTTTTTTTAAGTGAAGCAAGTTCAAAACAGATTAATCTGATCCCTCAGCCTCATAGGTACCATGTGTTGGATGGGGAGATAACTGGTTTTGAGTTCCAAGAGCCAGATAAATTCAATTTATATCCTCTTATTCCCAAACCAAAAGGAGGTGTACAGTTTAAAAAATAAGATATTACACAGTATGCTTTAATGGGCTATTAATATAGGCATAGTATAACTATGTGGCAGACAGACTTGACTTTCTATCACTAAACACTGCATTACTGACCAATTAAAGCATCACCTGAACTAGCTAATTTGCTGATACAGGTAAGCCTTTAAAATATAGTTTAGAAAACTAAGTTGTTATCTTGCAGCATATTGGAGAACGTTGTGCAGCAGAAAAATCTACGCCAGTAGAAATAATAAGACAGTAAAGTCCACAGCCATTCACTCAGTTACTCTTCAAGCAGTACTCAACGTCACCTCAGGAAAATCAAATCTGGAGAATTAAACACTCCTCTTAAAGCAAATGACAGAAGTGGTGCAGCTGTGGGTAACAAGGGCACCACAGTGCAGGCTGCTGTGGGGAGAGGCTATCCGTTATGAGGAAGGGACTGAAATAACTTTCATTAAGTGCAATAAAAGACATTGCCTTTTCCAAACCCTTGCTTCACTGATTACAGATGTTACTCACATCATGCCCACAGGCTTAGTCTCAAGAGTTTGGGTGATTCCAGGGTATATTGTCAATTATTGCCCAAGGTGGAAGGGCACAAGATGGGCATCAGAGTTTAGATGTAGGATATGGAGACTCCTCCACCTCTCCACAAAACAGTGGCAGCTTCAGCCGTAAAAGGCCCTCAGTGGGCAAGCTGAGCTATCTGCCCTTGGGCCCCCAGGAGCTTATCCCTCATTGTCACAGATCAAGAAAGGGGAAGAAAAAAAAAAGAAGCAAAAGGGAAAATGCATTCCTCACTCCCTTTTAAAAGCAAAAGAATAATCAGGTCATTTTCTCTGCACGTCTGGCCAAAAGACCCACCACTAAGGCTGTGAGGCTACAAGCTTCTGCAGACCAGGTTTCTGGCAGGAGGGCCCTCAGCCCTGCTGCGAGAGCCCGGGAAGGGTGGTGGGAAGGACCCCAGCTGGAGCCGGTCTTCTTCTCACCGTGATCTCTTGACTGATGGCAGACACCTGCTGTCATAATGAAGCTCTGTAAAGAAAGATACTTAAATTTTTGTCCTTTAACACAGAGCCTCGCCATCTCAGCCTGCTCTTCAGCATTCAGCTTGTGAGCACCTGGCCACCAGCCAGCCGCAGCAACGGCATTTGTTGACATTGGTGCCCAAAAACCTGACTTCTCACCCACCCCACTCATCCCTTCTCCTTTGGTCTCCATGTTGCCACACCACAGCCACCTAACCTACCATCTCCCACACCGTTTTGATCTATGTCCCTGCAAAGGGCAGAGTCTCTGGGCAGTGTCTGCCTAGTAAACACATGCATGTGTGATTTCTGAAGGATTTATAGCGTGCCCAAGTTCAGATAGGGAGCTTGTGCATGTCATTGCAAGACCTCTTCAAAATCCTCCTCCAGAGTATGGGAACTTGCTAGTTAAGTAGCTCTGGTCCTCTCCTCTTCCCCATTGCCAACAGATCTACCTTCTTTCTGGCACTCAGAAACAGCTGAACTATTTCCCCGGATTTTTTTTCCTGGAAGATCAGCTTGAGGAAGCTATTTAGGAAGAAAAATGTCTGCCTAGAAATTTTAGTAAAAGTACCAGCTAGTGAACATGGGCTATTAAAATAGGAAGTTTCAGGCAAGCTTGGTCCTGGTGCTGTAGCCATTTCACTTGTAGTCACCAGTGTTTTGTGGGGTGGTGGGAATGATTTCAGAGGAGCTTTAAAAACTTGTTTCCATGTCAATGGTTTCGTTATTTAGCTGTGGGTAGATAGATGGAACGTACAGCAATCTCGTCCATAGGACATTTTCTCTACAAGGATCACTTGCCAAGTGGGTTACAAAAGCAGACACCCGCTACAGGAATCAGAGCTTTGTCTGTGCTCTTCATAGCAAAGGGAGCTTTCGTGGCCATGAAATGACATTGTAAACAGAATACACATCTGCTAAGTGGTGCACGGTGCTCTCCCCCCTCCAGGGCCTGAGCATCTGCATTTTGTAACATGGCCAACCTTGGCCAACGAAAAGGCAATGATTAAAAGACAGACACTTATTATTCTTCCATTCCCCTTGCCTCTGCTGTTCCCAGCTACATCTCTGACTCCCTGAACTTCCCTTACCCAGAATATTGTCTCAGTGTGAATCCAAACTACGTCTGTCTTTATTATCTCTTATTGAATAGTATTTTTGTACCAGGATGATACACCAGTGCACCATACTTTGTTATAAGCAGCACAGCCGGAATTTATAGTGTGTTTCATCTTAATTGTCCCTCAAGTAATGGAAATGACTTTTCCTTCTCCTTTATACTAGCATGGGACACATACCAGGTGACCAGCCAAGTTCTGATTGAATTGGTCTCCCTTCGTTAATCCTTACGTATCCCACTCGATAGACA
Organism: Chroicocephalus ridibundus; assembly: GCF_963924245.1. Lineage (NCBI taxonomy): Eukaryota > Metazoa > Chordata > Aves > Charadriiformes > Laridae > Chroicocephalus > Chroicocephalus ridibundus. The sequence goes on from NC_086316.1 coordinate 45,326,247, forward strand.
AAACAGTGGCATCAGCAGCATTAAGAGCAGCTCCACAGTTTCTGAGAGCACTGTCATCTCTGTGATGAACTGTAGAGTATCCTGCAATAATACTGTAACTGATAGTGTGTCACCTGCAGTCAGCTAATCTGGCTGGCTGAAGGTCTGAATGGGGAAGAAGATTCAAGAAGTGCCGTGACTCAGAATATGCCTGGTATCATGGATGCCGAGGCCCACTGCCAGTGAGGTCTCTGGCTTAACTACTATAACTTTACATCTTGTTGCTATAACTAACAATCTGGCATCAGTTCTCCTTAATAGCGGTGTAAAACAGAAGTAATCCAAACCATTTAGATGAGAAGCAGTAATGGAATGAGGGTCATAAAATCCCCTTTTAGCCTCCATTTTTAACAGTAATTATATTCTTTTCAGAGAATAATCACTACTTTCTAGAACTGAGCTTTTGACACTATTGAAAGATTTTAGTCTAGGAACCAGAATTTTTGAGACTTCATTTAGACTACAGAATACCCCTTATAGATAAAAAAAAGCATAAGGTAAGCATGGCTTTAAGAATAAACTCAAAGCAGCCCTGTTGCAGATGGAGCTTCTCTTGTAAGACAGAAGCAGTGAAATATTGATTGATATAGAACAGCAATTTAACAAAATTTGATGGCAAGGTACACTTGGTTATTTACTACATAGTGGGAAGCGTCAGACAGGACTGTCAGGGAGACCCTCCCGTTGAGTCATGAGGTTCAGGCTGGACCCCCTTGCTTTCTAAACTCCTTCTCAGACAGGAGTCTGGGTGCAACCTAGTCCCAGACTTGGTCCATGGTTTATGTCTAAAGGATTATAATGCGCAATCAATCCTCTGTATCACTTAGCTAAGATTTCAAAGTTTAGGATGCTATTAGTCACTTATCGAGGGTCTGTTGCGACAAGGAATCTCCCAACGTCGAGGAGCAGCCTTGGGAGGCATCCCTGCTCAAGGGGAGATGCTGGTGTGCAGCCAGCTGCCGTGCAGGAGAGCTCAGAGGCCTCTTGGGCTGCCCACTATTTATAGAGAAAGATGATTTGCCTATAGTCATATTTGCATACCAAGGAGACACCTAGGTCCGTATTCCAGACAGCATGCAGTTGTTATGTTGCCATGCGTCCTCCAAAGTCCAGTTGTAACCTGTCACAACCCCCACTGACTGTTATGGCTTAAGCAGGAGCCGGGGAAGGGGCTGGGCGGGGAAGAGCACACCACCAAAAGCCCCTGCACTCAGAAGCCTGGGATGTATCATCCCACGAACTCTCTTAGGTCACAAGTAATTCAGGTGGGGTGCACAATGTATATAATCTGTAAAACAGCCTAAAGATTCTCTGAACGCAGTCAGTCAGACATGTAACAGCCTATTCACTGCTCTTTAAATCCTTAAATGCAATCAATTTCTCTTTCATGGTTCCATGCTACAGTATCAGGAGCTCATGATTTCTCAGAGAAGTACTGCAACTAGTTCCCGATTGCCTGTGAGGACTGGAAACTTTCTCATTTGTGAGCCAGAGTGGGAAACTGAGGCAGGAGACTTAGGTCTCACAAGTCACATCAGAGCTGCGGCCATCTCTGATGATGCCCTGGTTCAAGTGAAATACTGCTCATGTGGCTTTTCACTCGTGTGCAACTTACGAACTGTTTCTGGTTTGCATTCTTGGATCTCACCTCTACATGAAGCGGAATCATGCTAAGCTATTTATAGCCCACAGAATAGATTTCCTACTGACCTGATCCACAATTTGCCCTGTGAAGTGCAAGTTTGTTAAGCCTTGTAACAAGGTAATGCATACACTGACCTTTTGTGATCTTTGCCTGGAGTTGTACATTCCCGATTTGCTCACACGTAAGTATTGATCATTTGCTTTTACCATGGAATTAGGGGCCTGTCCCGATGTCTTTGCCCTCATTGGCACAGAGAGTGCTAGCACGCCCTGTGAGACACTTCACTGCAGAGTGAGGAGAGGCGCGATGCTGTGAACCTTCCATCCCCTTCTGCCCTTGTGGATCTTTCCCATCAACATCTCCTGAGACGCAGAGAAATTCCCAGCCTTTCGCATTTTCTAGAAGGCCAGCCTGTTTGTTTGGCTTAATCGGCAATAACAGACATCTGACTGAAATACAAGGTTATCCTTTGTGTGTAAAAGGCATAACAAGGAGCCTCTCACATTCTCTGGGGGTTAACACGGAGGATAATGGGTATCAGCACTCCAGATTGTTTATGCTCTCTTAGGAGCATCTTCCTCTGTGAATATAGTTTTATTATTCTACAAAGACATATACTTCCTGTCTACTTCTGACTCAGCCTTATTCCAGAACTAAACCGCTTAACAGGATGCCTTTGTGCAAAACGTCCTGCCTTTCACAGAGACAGGGAGAGCCACACGAAGTGTGTGCTGCTTCACATCGCATCCCCAGACATCTGAGCCTTTAAGTAAATTCCTCAATGCCTTTCATTCTGCATGAGCATTCTTAATAAAATAAGCTCCACATATTCTACAATTAGGAAGGACAATCTTAAATTAAATAAAATGTCTAAATAAACACAGTTTTTTTGAAAGTGAGAACTGGAAGCAGATGTACTGCGCCCAACAGCCTTCTGATGCTGTTCATTTTGCTTCAGTAAGGATTAGCGGTGCTCAGCAGCATTTTGGCTCAATATTTGCAGGTGTTATTTCAGTATTGTTGAGCCAAGGCTATTCTGATCTGTGAACTGCACCTGTTATTCATTTATCCCCTTCTCAGCATGGATTGTAAATCATGCTAAACTTCTACCATTTTGCAATGTGCAGAATGGATCCATGGGTGGTACAGATCTTGAATTAAGATTTACACTAGCCTTACTCCAAAATAAGAGATTTGTTCAATCATAGAATTATAGAGTGGTTTGGGTTGGAAGGGACCTTCAAAGATCATCTAGTTCCAACCCCCCTGCCATGGGTAGGGACATCTTTCACTAGATCATGTTGCTTGTTCAAGTTCAACCTGACCTTGAATAATTCAAGCGACGGGGCACTCACAACTTCTCTGGTCAATCCTGTTCCAGTGTCTCATCACTATTATCATAAAAAATTTCTTCCTTATGTCCGATCCAAACCTACTCTTTTCAGTTTAAAACAGTTGCCTGTCACTAAGGGTCCTGATAAAAAGTGTCTCTCCGTCTTTCCTGTAGGCCTCCTTCGTATACTGGAAGGCCACAATAATGTCTCTCTGGAGCCTTCTCTTCTCCAGGCTGAACAACCCCAACTCTCTCAGCCTGTCTTCACAGGAAAGGTGCTCCAGCCTTCGGATCATCTTCATGGCCCTCCTCTGGATCGCTCCAACAGGTCCACGTCTGTCTTCTGCTGGGGAGCCCAGAGCTGGACGCAGAACTCCAGGTGGGGTCTCACAAGAGCATCATTTCATACATGACCAATACACAGATATTTTTTTTAGTTGAAGTTTAACATCTGGGAAGCAATGTCCATGGAAGAACCATAGAACTCTTTCCGTATTGGATAAGTAAGTCACATTACATAGGTAAGTCAGTTCAGTTTGTCTTACTAGAGCTTTTCTGGGTCATAATAAATTCAAATAAAATTATGTAAATATGTATTAGAACTTAGATATTTTTCATCATCCTGCCTTTCAGTCCAAAGTTGAATGTGTTTGGAGAGATTGACAACTTAATCTTTGTAATATTTGTAAATATCGTAATACAAAAAAGGTGAAGAGGGACTCTTTATCAGGGAGTGATAGTAGTGATAGGAAGAGGGGTAATGGTTTTAAACTGAAAGATGGGAGATTTAGATTAGATATCAGGAAGAAATTCTTTACTGTGAGGGTGGTGAGGCACTGGAACAGGTTGCCCAGGGACGTTGTGGATGCCCCATCCCTGGAAGTGTTCAAGGCCAGGCTGGATGGGGCTTTGAGCAGCCTGGTCTAGTGGGAGGTGTCCCTGCCCAGGGCAGGGGGTTGGAACTAGATGATCTTTAAGGTCCCTTCCAACTCTAACTATTTGATGATTTCAGTGTATATGTAAAATCATAGGAAACAACATGATCAGAATACAAATTAAGACTTCATAAAAACAAGGGTACCAAATATTCACCTACATATGATATCTTTTAAAACTTGAAGGATCTGTGGCTGATTTTTTGGATGCCTTCCCTCACATGTGTAGAAAATGTGTTGGGTTTTTTCATTCAAGTGTGGTTTGGAGCACCTACCAACCCCTAGTGAGAGATCAAACCAAACAAAACTCGGCGGAGAGCTAGACCAAAATCCCAGATATGTGGTTGCCCTCTCTCTCTCAACTGTGCTAGGGATAGAAATAGTATTCTGGCTTACTGTACACACGTAAATTTGTGTATTTTGCACGAAAAGGCTAAAGGTTTGCTGGTAATATGGTGGATTATTTTTAATTTACTGAAATGTATGCTCAACTGCCAGTTAAAGATTCCAGCGAGTGCTGTCAAACAAGCAATTTCCTTTCACAGTAATGCTATAATTAAAACTAGTGCTAGAGGGCATTCGGAACACAATGGGACTGCTTCTCCAATTGTAACAGAGACGTAAAGAAGTAATTGAATGGAGAATTTCGTTCATCTGCAGTTATCGCATATGGATCAAGTAAATTGCACATTGGGGTACATTACGTGGCTGTGCATGCAAAGTGAGAGCATAGTTCTACCCTCACATTTAACCAACATACACAGGTGTGTTCTGCTGTGCTTCCCACTCTAGACACATTTTTGCTACATCCCTTACGGTGGTATTAGTAGTCACGGAGCCACAAAATAAGCAGTACCCCTCCTGGATGAGGAAGGCAAGGAAGCAAGGCAGAGGGCTACCTCTTAACGTGATTCTAACTCATACACCAATAGGTAAAATGGCTACTCCAAAATAAAAAACTTTATTCTGTATTACCCTCTTAACACTTTTCATCTGTTTCTATCCCTCTCCTTTATTTTTACACAACTTAATTCCAAAGCCTTGGCATGTCAGTTTGGGCAGCAGTTCACATGGAAGGGCGCACAGGAGGGGCGTAGTGACCCTACCAGCTCAAGAGGTGAGTTCGGTTGGTGGTCATCACCTTCTCAGAAGGAACTTATCTATGGTATCCACCTGGCAGAAAGCCATGTCCTCTGCACTCGGCAGAATGGATATGGCAACCCAGACAGAGCTCCCACGAAAACCTGCAGCCAGCCAGGTCTCGGGCTGCAGATAGTGCCAGAGCCTTTCACTGGTAGCTGATGGCAGTGTGTGTGTGTAAGGTGTGAGGTGTGGCCAGGTGGATGATCTGCTCAGCCTGGTGGCAGAGCTATGAGAGGAAGCAGAAAGGTTAAGGAGCCTCAGGAAGTCTGAGAAAGAGATAGGTTGGTGGAACCACGCTCTGCCCTCACTGAGACAGAAATGGGAACAGCCACCAGAAAAAATCCAAGATCAAGGGGATCCTGTATCCTCCCCCGCCAGGCTGAAGGCAGTAGCCTTAAAGGAGAGAAGTGAATGGTGGGAAGTCCACGCTCAGGGCAGCAGGTGAGCCCCCTCCTTGCTCACCTCACCTTCCCAGGTGCCTCTGTACAATAGGTACAAGGCTTTGGATATGGAAGGCCAGTCAATGGATGATGTGGATGACCATCCACCTTCACTAGAGGTGTTGCCAAGGTCAGAAGGGCCTACTCCCCCCCCATATCATGACCACCTCTACAAGGAAGAAAAGGTTATAGTTGTACAGGTTATAGTTGTACGTGACTCCCTTCTGAAGGGAACACAGTGTTCAGTATGCCAGACAGACCCTCTTCTTAGGGAAGCCTGCTGCCTCCCTGGGGTCTGTGTGAAGGACATCACTAGGAAACTTCCTAGCCTGGTACGGCCTTTGGACTACTACTCATTATTGCTCTTCCATGTGGGTGGCAACAAAGCCACAACACATAGTCCAAGCTCAACCAAAAGCAACTTCAGGGCCTTGGGATGGCTGGTAAGGGAATCTGGAGCACAGGCTATTTCTTCCTCTCTCCTTCCAGTTGCAGGAAATGATATTGGAAGAAACAGATGGGCCCAGTCTATCAATGCATGGCTCTGTGGCTGGTGTCACCGACGTAATTTTGGGGTTTTCAATAATGTGATGGCCTACACAACACCAGGCTTGCTGGTGTCAGATGGGATTCACTTTTCTCAGAGGGGGAAGATGGTCTTTGCTCACAAGCTAGCGGGGTTCCTTGACAGAGCTTGAAACTAGGCTTGAAAGGGGAGGGGGATGATAACCAGGCTTGCCCACGACAAGCTGTGGGATGGCACACCAAGGTTAGAAAGACGGGGTGCTAGCAAGGGCCCTCAGCCTGTAGCTCCAACACATGCTGATGTTGCGTTAAGGGGCAAAATGGGGTTTTGGCAGAAAATAAACCCCCTTGTGTTCTAACAGTCCTCACCAAGGTGGGAGGCTAGGTGTGGCCAGGTTTACATTCTGAGTGATGCCCAATTCACCACTGTCAGTCCAGTTGCGTTTAATATGTTAAACTATTACGATTTGGATACACTAATAGTGGACTGCACCTTCAGTCTAGTCGTGCTCCTGAACTAGCACGGCTACTCTTGAGTCTTTGGTCACGTTCAATGAGAAACCGAAACGACTATCTACTTAAACAGTGCAGTTTATTTAAGCAACAGTTACATAGGTTCTTACGGTTGCTGGTGGTAAAAGCACTGTCTGCAAAGCACGTGCAAATAAAAGTATTGTTAATTATACAAAAAGCGCAACACAGTTATAAACAGTACAGCCTGGCTATAAATGTAGGAAAGAGACTCTCTATAGAGATTTCTAAGTTTCCCAAGGAAGCACTCGGTATAGTCTAAGTCTTACCCACAGGCATCCCTATTGGGGGAAAGAAAGGCTCAGCCCGTTGACTGGTCCCAGAAGTCAAAGGCAGTCTGTGATGCAGTCGTCCTTGACTTGTTCACGATGGTGTCTTCCCAGTTATCCCCCCTTTCTTGGGCTCTTTTTATACTATTTTTTACCTTCAAGGTGGAGTTTGAGTGACCTTAGTCATGAATACTTTTATTATGATTGGTGTAAAATTCTCTCACTTCACATTTAAAGGTATAGTTTACAAAAAATTCAGGGCACAGACTCAAGGAGGAGTGGTCACACCTTTGAGGCAGGTAGCCTTTGGGATGGAGGTGTGTTTTGGTATTATAATGACATTATAATGAGCAAAGCTCACACAAAGGACAGCATTTCATCAAATTTGACAAAATGTTGGCTCAGGATAGTAAGTATGCAGCTTATCAGTTCCATAGTACCATCTCGTTCCTGTATCTGCTGTATTATTACAGGGCAGGGACAGGGAAGGTCCGTTCCACTCCATCCCCCATGTTGCTTTGCAAGCAATATTGTACAGGGAATCACAGATGTTGAATTCTGCGCACACCAGCTGCGGCTGTATTCTACCCTAGAAGTTTTTTTATTTTATACCTTCCCTTAAAGTGTGAACAATGCTGTATTTTTGATTATTTTAGTAATTATTCCACAGCTGGCTACACTACACTCCCCAGTCTTATGGAGGGGAACCAGGGGCTCCTGACGTAACAGAAGCCAAGAGGGAAACACCAGTGAAATACCCTAAAGGAACTAAGGGGTGTTCCTCTAAGAAGGTGACATAGCCAACAGCCCAGCTAAAGCGCCTCTACCCCAATGCATGCAGCATGGGCAACAAACAGGAGGAGCTGGAAGATGCTGCTGCTAGAAAGCTACGATCTAGTTGCCATTACTGAAACTTGGTGGGACAAATCCCATGACTGGAGTGCAGCTATCAATGCCTACAGGCTGTTCAGAAGGGACAGTCGGGGAAGGAGGGGTGGAGGCATTGCCCTCTACCTCAAGAAATGCATAGAGTGTGAAGAGCTGTCTATGAAGAATAGCCATGAGCAGGTTGAAAGCTTATGGGTAAGAATTAGAGACCAAGGCAACAAAAGGAACCTTGTGGTTGGTGTATACTCCACACTGCCTGATCAAGTGAAGCCTATTGACGAAGCTTTCTCACTTCAGCCACAGGAGGCATTGTGCTTGAAGGCTCTCGTCCTGCTGGGGAATTTCAACCACCCCAACACCTCCTGGAAAAGTAGCATGGCAAGCAGTAGGCAATCCAGGAGACTCCTTGAGGATAATTTCTTAAGCCAGGTAATAGAGAGTTCTAGCAGAGGGGATGCGAGCTAAGGTGATGTCAAGATTGGAGGCAGCCTGGGCTGCAGTGATCATGCAATGATGGAGGTGGCACTCCTAAGGGACATGGGTCAGGTGATGAGTAAAGTCAGGACCTTGAATTTTAGGAAAGCAAAATTCCAGCTCTTCAAGAAGTTAGTCAATAGGAGCCCCTGGGAACCTGCCCTTGGGGACAAGGGAGAAGAACAGAGCTGGCAGATCTTTAAGGATGTTTTCCATAGAGCAAAAGAGCTCTGGATCCCCAGGTGTAAGAAATTAGGAAAGAAAAGCAAGAGACCAGCATGGCTGAGTCAAGACCTGCTGGGCAAACTAAAGGGCAAGAAGGAAATGCACAGACAGGGTAAGAAGGGATAGATATTCTGGGAAGAATATAGGGATGCTACCTGGTTGTGCAGGAATCAGGTCAGGAAGGCCAAGGCACAGCTGGAGCTGAATTTAGCAAAGGATGCAAAGAATAAGAAGGGCTTCTACAGATATGTCAGCCAGAAAAGGAAAGTCAAAGAAAGCAAGCTCCCCCTGATGAACACAAGTGGCAAACTGGTAACAAGGGACAAGAAGGCTGAGGTACTCAACAACATTTTTACCTCAGTCTTCACTGGCACCCTCTCTTCCCACACCTCTTGAGTGGATGGACTGCAAGACAGGGACTGGTGGAGCAAAGTTTCTCCCCCTGTAAGGGAAGACGAGGTTCATGACCACCTGAGGAACCTGAACATACAGAATTCTGTGGGATCTGACAGGATGCATCCCAGAGTGCTGAGGTAACCGGCTGATGTAATTGCCAAGCCACTCTCCACGATATTTGAAAAGTCATGGCAGTCAGGTGAACTCCCCAGTGACTGGAAAAACAGAAAAACTGCACCCATTTTTATAAAGGGCAGAAAGGAGGACCCCAAGAACTACCATCCTGTCAGGCTCACCTCTGTGCCTGGGAAGATCATGGAACAGATCCTCCTAGAAGCTATACTAAGGCACGTGGAGGACAGGGAGGTGATTCAAACAAGCTAGCATGGCTTTACGAAGGCAAGTCCTGCCTGATCAACCTAGTGGCCTTCTATGATGCAGCAACTACATCAGTGAACAAGGGAAGAGATATGGCTGCCATCTATCTGGACTTCTCAAAGGCCTTTGACATGGTCATCCACAACATCCTTTTCTCTGCACTGGAAAGATATGGATTTGATGGGTGGACTGTTCAGTGGGTGACGAATTGGTTGGATGGTAACACCCAGAGGGTAGTGGTCAATGATCAATGTCCAGGTGGAGATCAGTGACAAGCGGTGTCCCTAAGAGGTCTGTACTGGGACCACTGCTGTTCAGTATCTTCGTCAGTGACACAGATAGTGGGATCGAGTGCACCCTCAGCAAGTTTGCAGACACCACCAAGCTGAGTGGTGCAGCTGAGCGATCCAGAGGGACCTGGACAAGCTCGAGAAGTGGGCCCATGAGAACATCATGAGGTCCGACAAGGCCAAGTACAGGGTCCTGCACACGGTTTGGGACAACTCCCAGTATCAATACAGGCTGAGGGATGAAGGGATTGAGAGCAGCCCTGCTAAGAGGGACTTGACAGTACTGGTGGATGAAAAGCTGGACATTTAATATCTTTATCAATGATCTGGATGAGGGGATTGAGTGCACCCTCAGTAAGCTTGCAGACGACACTAAACTAGGTGGGAGTGTTGATCTGCTTGAGGGTAGGAAGGCTCTACAGAGGGACCTGGACAGGCTGGATCGATGGGCCAAGGCCAACTGTATGAGGTCAACTGCCGGGTCCTGCATTTCGGTCACAACAACCCCAAGCAACGCTACAGGCTTGGGGAAGAGTGGCTGGAAAGCTGCCCGGCAGAAAAGGACCTGGGGGTGCTGGTGGACGGCCAGCTTAACATGAGCCAGCAGTGTGCCCAGGTGGCCAAGAAGGCCAACAGCATTCTGGCCTGTATCAGGAATAGCGTGGCCAGCAGGAGCAGGGAAGTGATCGTGCCTCTGTACTCGGCACTGGTGAGGCCTCACCTCGAGTGCTGTGTTCAGTTCTGGGCCCCTCTGTGCAAGAGGGACATTGAAGTGCTGGAGCGTGTCCAGAGGAGAGCTACCAGGCTGGTGAGGGGTCTGGAGACCAGGTCATGTGAGGAGAGGCTGAGGGAGCTGGGCATGTTCAGCTTGGAGAAGAGGAGGCTGAGGGGAGACCTCATTGCCCTCTACAACTATCTGAAAGGAGGTTGGAGAGAGGTGGGTGTTGGCCTCTTCTCCCAAGGGAATAACGACAGGACCAGAGGAAATGGTCTGGAGTTGCGGCAGGGGAGGTTCATGTTAGATATTAGGAAGAATTACTTTACTGAAAGAGTGGTCAGGCACTGGAACAGCCTGCCCAGGGAGGTGGTTTTGTCACCATCCCTAGAGGTGTTTAAGAAACATCTAGATTTGGCACTTCAGGGCATGCTCTAGTGACAGAGATTGTAGGGGCTTTTTTTGTGTGTGTATGGTTGGATGATCTCAAAGGTCCTTTCAGACCTTGAAGATTCTATGAGCCGACAGCATGCGCTCACAGCCCAGAAAGCCAACCATATCCTGGTCTGCATCAAAAGAAACGTAGCCAGCAAAGTGAAGGAAGTGATTCTGCCCCTCTACTTCACATTGGTGAGACCCCACCTGGAGTACTGCATCCAGCTCTAGAGCCTCCAGCACAAGAAGGACATGAACCTGTTGGAGCACTTCCAGAGGAGGGCCACAAAAGTGACCAGAGGGCTGGAGCACCTCTCCTGTGAGGACAGGCAGAGAGAGTTGGGGGTGTTCAGCCTGGAGAAGAGAAGGGTCCAGGGAGACCTCATTGGGGCCTTTCAGAACTTAAAGGGGGGCCTATAGGAGAGATGGGGACAAACTTTGTAGCAGGGCCCATTGCAAGAAGACAAGGGGTAATTGCTTTAAACTAAAAAAGGGTAGATTCATTCTAGATACAAGGACAATTTTTTTTTTTTCCTTCTACAGTGTGGGTGGTGCAAGACTGGAACAGGTTGCCCAGAGAAGTGGTAGATGACCCATCCCTAGAAACATTCAAGGTCAGGTTAGACAGGGCTCCAAGCAACCTGGTCTAGTGGAAGATGTCCCTGCTCGTGACAGGGGAGGTTGGACTAGATGACCTTTAAAGGGTCCCTTCCAACCCAAACTATTCTATGATTCTATATCCTCCTTTTCACCAGCTGTCACCCAGCATTTACCTTGCACATACTTCACCACCAGTTTGGTCCAATGCTTCCTACGGAAGTCACAGAGCACATAACTCTGCTGTCAATGTCTGTCAGACTTTCTCTTGACAGATCATAGGACCCCTCGCACCACCAGAGCAATGTCCTGTCTTAGCTCAAACTACTTCACATCACCAGCCAGATTTACGGGATTGAAGACAAGCTTCCATGCCATACCAAGAAGGATGAGTTACAGTTTAGGTGGCTCACTGAAATATCTCCACAGCCAAAATCTTTAATTTCAGTCCTGATACAGGGACCAGATCTGACACACAACTCTCAGTACTGGGGCAGCAGGTGAAGCACAATCACAACTGTGACAAGCATTAACACCTGCTTAGCTCTAAGGCAGGAGGTCTGTTTTCACAATAAAAATGTGTCCAAACCCAGCATGATTAGGGCTGCCCTGGTAGGGAGGAAAAGCTGCAAGACAGCATGACCCTACACTGGCAGGGAAGTGCTAACACAGCTCTGGTTTGCCCAGCTACAAAGTTTAGCACCAGAGTTTGAAAGTTTCATACAGTTTCTTTGAAATCCAAAACCAACTGCTTATGCTATGGAAAAATATTTATTCAGTTATACAGCAAGAAGCATTTGTTAATACAATCCCTAGTTTTAGCAATATGTCTCTCAAGTGTCTTCAGTTTACATCATGGAACTAAAACAAAGAATCACACTCAGATTTGTTCATTACATTATAAATTCTAAGCAGTTTAATGGTAATTTCTCTTGTAATAGTTTAACAAGTTTCAACCTTCCGCATGTGATTTCTTCATATCATTTTTGTAATTAATCCATTTACTAAAACACTCCGTTTTTTGCTTTTTATGCATAATGCAAAGGTGGGAGATTGAATTCAAATCCTTCAGAAACGGTACAGCTTTTGTTTTGTCACATCAAATACACATTTATCCTTTAGCTACTTAAAAAAATAAATACATCTTCACAAGCTACTGGTTCTTCCATGTATCTCCTTGCATCTCTTTGATCACACTCCTCCAACCATTCAGTAATCCATCAGTAATTATAACTTCTTAGCTTCTTTAGCCTAAAAGGGACGAATTTATCACAGACTGTCATGAATCCTGGTTTTAAATTATCAAGAGTCCAATTACCAACAGGAATGGAGATACCACTTTCCAATTAAAGTGACTGATTTAATGTAAAACCTTGTAACATTTCACTTTTTAATTAGGTACATCCTTATCAAATACAAAGAGGTTCACCCTCATTTTATTTTCTATCCAGAGAATTAAATACAGCAAACATTAATCATACAACAATATAGCGCCAGACCTAATAATGCTTTTGGCATACTTTGACAACTTCTAATCCATCAGTGTATGATGTCTTTTATTCCTGTTTCATCCAAACATTTATTTGAAAGTCAAGAATAGGCTAAAACTTTTTACATCCAAACATCCCCAGGTACATCTGAAAATATTAAGCCAGTTACAAGTTGAAAAGAAAAACAGGAGTAAACAAAAAAGGAAGAAAATATAACTACAGAGTGTCAGCTGACACACCGTCAGGACTGTCCACACTGTTGTCCACATGAATTATTTATCCCCACTAGAATTAGAATAAGGATGCAGCAATCCAGACTTCTAATTCTTATTTAATTCTTTTGTGCCAGGTTTAGAGATGGCATCACAATTGCCACAGAAAGACCCTATTGTTGACAAGCAACAGTCTCCTGTGACAGGGTACCTTCCTGATCTACAGTTCTTCTCACCTGGGCTAAAGCACTACTCACTGTGCAGAGCAGGAAGAGAGGGAGTGCACAACCTCCTCAGCAGCTTTCTCTTTTTAGGCCAGGCCTGGAAGAGACGGTGGCCAGGGACTTCCATACCACAAACTAAAGAAAACAGCAGTAGCTGCTTTTGTGAAATCAAACACAAGAACAAGAACCAGGAGAGGGAATAGAGACAACTCACTAGAAGGGGAATCAAAAGCACTGTTCATTGAGAAGAGCTCATCTCACAGAGCCCTCTCTACATGCACAAACTCAGATATTTTACTTCTATTTTAACACCTTTGAATGCCTTAGGAACATTCCTATCGCACAAAGAGAGCCCCTGCTTCCAAACACTGCAATTATTTACCCAGTTTGGAAGTGCTGACGTAAGGGAAACAGACCAGGACTCTCAGCAACCTCTGCTGAAATTCCTCCTCCTAATCTGATGAGGAAAAAGTGGGATTTCTCCATCCATCATGGCTCAATACCTTGATTACATCTTCAGGGATGCAGCCTGGAAGGGTACAACATGGTTAAGTCTGAAACAAATCAAGTAACTAATTCATTCAGCACATGCTACAGTCTTCCCAGCATTCCTGCATCCCCCTCACATGATATTCAGTCAATCACTACCTGCTATTGTAGTCTTCACTCTGCATTTTGCTGTTAAACAACTATTGCATTTCTGGGTTAAAAAAAGTCTTTAATTGACAAGATATTAGGCACAATTCAGAAGCAGCAAAGAGGTTCCCTGTTGGTTCATGAACCAGCTGCATACAGCAGGTGCAAGCTTTTTTGTAATCACATATAAAAGTGTGCATGCTAAGGCAAACACAAGGCTATTATAAAATAGAAAGCTTGACTAACTTTTGGAAAGAGGGATTTTTAATCACAGCTACTGTTAAAAACAAGTACACAAAGTTTGGAGAAAGTAGAATTTTAGAAAATTAAAAAGCTTAATATGGAATCTGAATTAGATCTCCATGATTGGCAGGGCAAAAAGGGTTCTCAAAGCCTTTTCATACTCTTGTTTCTGTGCTAGTTGTAGGAAAGAAAATTTTCAGAGAGAAAACATAGATGAGGAAAGCTTACTTTTTAGGGAAAAGGATGATACTGGAATCTAAAATTTTAATACACATTATGCATGACTTCTCATCCTTCTGAAAGTGAGAAAACCAAAAGCTTCAGAAACACTGGTACTTCACAGCATGCTGTGATTAAGTCTTATTTTCTTCATCTGATTTGTTTAATTACTTTGAGTTACACTAAGTTGACAGAAATCTCAAAACAGTAGTCATAAAATGATGACTTTTCGGATAGGAATGTAACTCAAGCCTAGCACAAATCCACTAACTTGCTGTGAAGTTCCACCAAGAAAGGGACAGGCCATTATTATAATTGTTACCAGTGTACTAGTGTTACATAAAAATCAAAAAATATCAATCCTGTACCAGAGAGTTTACAATCTGAAACCAGCTGCAGTAATACTAAACACTATGATACTAGCAGATAGCTTCCACATACATTACAATAGGAGGCTAATGTCACTATATGGTCATTGGCAGCAAATTCACAGGCTGAGAAGGAAAAAAGCACCTCAACGGTACTACAGTAGACCTTCGCATACCACAGTTCATTCTCTAGCCCAAAATACCAAAGGCTGGAATAAGCCAGAGGGATCAAGTAAGAAAGCTGGACAAGAAGTGTCATGTAGTGTCAGGAAAAGGCACAGAAGTCAAAACTTGTATTTACTGCAGCTGGGCAAAACTCCACAGACAGAAAGCTACAGAACTGAAGCAATGAAGAGGCGGGGAAAATACTAGAGCTATTAGAAACAGAAGACATTTAAGAAGCTCCAGACAAGAAAGTCTGCTGCACTTTTGGCTAGGAAGTCAGTGCAGAGAAAGCCACAGACCTATTGAGCAGAATAGAGCAATCCAGTTTGGCACAAGGTTAACAAATTAAAAACAAGGTTTTGGTAGAAGCAAAATACACACACTCCAAAATAAGAATCTAAAATTAATAACCTAGAGAAGTTTAACATACAAAATGCATAGCCAAATAAAAATCTTATAAATTGATTTAATTACAGGCTCATGTATCTTAGCTTTAAACCAATAAATGATAATATGAAAAAAGGCTCAGTTCTACAGAGACTTTAACCATAATGTGTATTACTAGAAGGAACTTATGCTAATACTTAAGCATGGGAGCAGAAGGCTGAAGGCAAGGTCCTCAAGTTAAGAACACAGTTATTAACTCCTAAATATTGCTGGTGGTATAATGTTGGAATATATCTGATAAACCAACTAGATATTGCTAGAGAACACTTGATGTTAGTTCTCGCTTCACTGTGCGGTCAGACTATTTGTAAATCATTACAAAAAGCTTATGACAAATGTTGCCTCCTGAAGTTTACTGAAAACGAGGCATCACTGAAGAAGTCATTTTTGATTAGAAGCATGAAACGGATTCAGACCCATAGCATCTTATAATGCTATTCATGTTTTAACTACACATTAAGAATACTGTTTTGCAAATTTTGGAACCAATCTTGATGAGTCTGGGGATCCTCACCTTCAGTGAGGCCAAGGCTGCCAAGCAATTGCAAGATTGGGCATCAATCCCATGCAGTTAACTAAAATAGCTACAGGAACAAAAAGAAAATATAACTTGTGTGCTACAGCTGTGTAGTACCACAGTAACTTTCAAACCCTTTAGCTTTTATTTCATAGATGCGCAGCACGGCTCCAGCCCATGGGCATTTATGACTGATGCATCTGCATGAAGCTTCTCATGAATGTTGCAAGCTTCTGAACATCTTCTACAGTCACTGCATTATATAAAGAGGCACGGATTCCTCCCACAGATCTGAATTGAAGAGAGGAGGGGAGAAAAAAAATAGAAAGACTTTGTAAAATCTAAAAAAAATGTTAATAACATTCACAGATATGCAAACCTACGCCTACTCCAAAGGGATAAGATTCACATTTTGTATGAATGAGAAGCAACATTTAATTCTTCAAGGCAAGCTTGCAATCTAGAGAAATTCAGTATTTATTAGTTATTTACAGGTCTAACACTGTAGCCATGTGACATTAAAAAGTCATCTTTTTTAATCCACAAACACCACTGAACGTGGGAAGGAACTCTTGCAACCAGGTTGACAAGCCATGTAATTAAAGGCTTTATGACAGAATCTAATGACAGAATCTAACCTCAAGAGTCACGTTCTTTGGCATTTGCAGAGCCAGATTTATCAAATTGGAGAAGAAAATAGAATTAAGGAGAAAGATCTCTGAGCCCCACCACACCTAAGCAGTAGTTGATCCACCAGCAGTCTCTGATTACCATCTCTAGATCGCTATTCCCAAGCGATGCCAAAACAGTATGAGGAACAGCTTATGAGTGAGAAGTGCCGGTAAGTCAAGGCACAGTGTCTGTTGCTGTATCACTGTAGTAACAGTTTATTCTGTACAGGAAAGGGTTTCATCTGACTCTAATACTTACCGATGCCCTTTCAGAGATATCATGTTAAGTTCCACAGCCTTCTCAAGAAACTTCTTTTCCAGTGCTTCATCACCCTTGATACTGCCAATACGGAAAGGGACATTCATTCTGCTTCGGTTCTTTTTCTCCACTGGACACCTAGAAAAGTTTCAGAATGTAATGATTAACCCATTTTGTCTTAAATTTACATTTTCAGCTATATACAATTTCAGGAAGTGAATAATTGCATCTTTTTAGCACCAAAATCATTCCTGCGTAATTGAAAAGAAAGAAAGCAACCTTCCTTTTTTACCCAAGTATAATAACAGAAACAGTAAGTGGAAGGCTTATTAACCCTTCCTGACAAACTCAAAATTGCCCCAGAGGAATGCAGAGGAGGCTTGTAAACAGACCTCATTAAAAAAACATAATAAAAACTACCACCCCACCCATGGCAGACAGTTCCACTCTCCAGAGTAAGTGAGGTTAGTTACAGTGAACTTTAAGTTTCAAGCAGTTTCTTGTCTTTATCTTCAAAGACTGACACACTTATTTTTACTTAGCTACTCACAAGTGCTACCAGAATTGAGCTTGGCTCAGCTAAACAGAGATAAAGGAAAAATAAGAACACAACATAAGGAAATTTCCATGGACATTAGAGACTTCTGTTAGTGGGTTTTGTCCACCTTCTACATTACTTATGTTCATGGTTCTGAATAATACTAGACAAGAGATATCTCTAGAATAAACCTTGCATTGTATACACGGCCACAACGTGTATCAGGTGCATCATAGCTCAAATAACTTAAAATTCCCTTTAACCTAAAGTAGAAAATTCAAGATACATTTAAAGCAAAAATTCTCTTCAATTATTTTGTGAAGGTAAGAACAGGGGAGCGGGGGACACAACACAGATATTTTCTTATGCTTGTAGTTACAAAGGAGATATTTATATATTTTTTTATTAACACAGGAGATCTGAAGCCTGAAGATTTATTCTTTCCTAAGGTTGTGATGTAGATTCTTGCGAGGATTCATTAGGAATAAGTTCTCTCATAAACTGCATGTAAATTTCATACCTATTATCATTCTATTTGACAAAGAATGGGTATAATTCTTCTATTAGTTTTTCCCCTGTTCCTTCGTCCAGAGATCTCCATTATGAAGAGAAAAGGAAGATCAATCGTAATATCCGCCTATGCAAATTTTCTCCTTCAGATGCAACCAAGAAAACACTATTCTTGTAAGCATTCCCATATTTGAATATCTGTAGCTACACTACAGTTTTTAGAAGATCCAGTTGCTATTAGGCAATCCAATGTAATGCAGTTAGTGCACAGACTTTGGAAAGCAAACTGAAAATGGCACACAGCACTTTGTGGAAGAAAGTCTCCATTCACTAAATGGCTTGTTACACTGCTTACCCAGTAGAGTATGCCAGAGATTAGGCAGCACATTTAAGCTGGGAAGGAAGCTTCAGATAAGTCTTCCTTTTAGTCATAGGCACAATAAAAAAAAAACCTACAGTCTTAACTGTATTGCTTAATAAGATACATTTCAGTTCACAAAGCTTGCTTTGCCTTCCCAATTGACTATTTACCATTCCATCTGCATTGCATTTCCCACTCACAGCCTTACAGACCATCTTGCCAGAAACAGATTTCTATTTGTCACAAAATTTTTTTTTTTTTTTTTTGAAAGCTTCATTTGCTTACTGACATTTACAAAAACACCCTCAGGATTTCAGTTGAGTAGGATCACAATCCTGATCAGGACAACGCTAAAGGCAAAGCTGTTCTCATTAGCTAGATGGATAAGCAGAACGTATTAAATATTACGATGAAACTACACCCCTGGCAATTATGGTTGCAGCCAGCTTTACTTTAAAATCCACATTTACTTTGCCCTACCCTAACTCTGATTTGAAAGTTAATTAGGTCCCAAAACAGTTGGTTTTATACCAAAGGTAGAAGAAAATATTTTGTAGTTTCATAGTCAATTCCTAGTTTGAGCTTGGCAAGTATTAGGATTATTCTGAATTACAGCATCAACCTTTAACTCAATATATTTTTGGTCCTATGAGCTCAAAAGTACCTTGCAACACTAAGTAAAAGTCAGAGGGTTAAATCTGCTTTGGAAAACCATCAAAAATAACTGAACTTTACATAAAGAAAATTTTTTAAATTTTGACCATATCTAGGTATGATCTTCCTCTTTCTATTTCACAAAGTGCAAAGTGTTTCTGAACTTTGCACAATTAGCTAATAAATATGCTCTGCTTGACAGAGAAAAAGAACACTCTGACTACCGAAAGAGATGGTAGGAAGAATACGATGCAAAAGTGGTCTCTACAACTTCTTACAAGCCACTTTGTATTTCCCTGGCCTGTATTTCCCTAAGATTCAGTAAGCATACAAGCCAAAATCCATGTATCTGGTTTTTGTACTCTTCTAGGCTCCTGAATTTTATTACGTTTAGAACATATGTTATTAATATGCTTCACAACTTAGCCATACAGGATAACTTGAAATAGCTCTTGCTACTGGAATGAGACTCATCCTTGGATAGTTGTCAAGGGAATGGTTTGCACAGATAATTCCTGTAGGATTCCTCAAAATTTCTACATACTGAAAAGGTAACCTGAAAAATACGCCACAATCAGACTCTTAAAAGTTATGAATATGTTTGGACCTGCAACAAATATTGAAACCAAGGGAAAAGCATAGCAACTTACACATAGAATCCATTAGATTTGTCTATAATATCATAAATCATTCGTGATTTGATTAAACTAAGTTTATCCATAGCTGCAGCTCCGCCATTGTTCTTTATCCATTCCAGTACCAATCCCATGATATAAATACTGCAAGAGGAAAGAACATTTTCAGTCAGGTTACTTAAAAAAAGACACACCACAGAAAAAATAACAGTCCTGTTTAATAGCCCACAAGATGTTTCGGCAACAAAATGTTATATACGGTTTTAGGGTGCTTAAGATTAACAATTCAATCTGGACTATTTTACTAATTATGACAATTACAAGCAGGTAATGTTTTTTGGACACAGATGAAGTATCCTGAAATTCAAATGCTACACAAATCTGCTGGACCAAACTTAATCCTTTGTACCACAGAAGGACAAGTCCTGCAGGTTTCCTGCAGCCCTGCCAGGCTCCCAAAGACATTCCCAACATGCTGCACAAACCACCAGTTCACTGACCACACAAGTGCCTGTCAAGTCCTAGAAAGAGCCAGAGTTAGCACAAAAGTTAGTAGCATCCACCCTGTGCAGCTGCTCAAGCAAAGATGCAGGGGTGAATATACATACATTAATAATGACAGAAATCTAATCCCATTTTCACAAATGTTAAATAAAAACTATAGTTCCATTTCTGCCTAAAAAGACCTTTTTCACCACATGAACAGTGAAGTTTGGCAAAACAAATGATGATGTATTACACTTAATTATTCATTACCATTCAAGTTCTAAGCAGAGATCTGGAAGCCTACTGGCATCACGTGGCTTGGGACCAAGTATTTCAATGCTAGTTACTAAGCGCAACATAAAAAAATCCCCCAGGCCTTTTGCCTTTGTGCTTTTGCTACAAAACTCAGCTTGTTCAAGTTCAGGCATTTCCCACGACTGCAACACTTTACATAATAAACTGTTCACAAGTTTTTAATGGCATATTTCCAAAAAGTTTGCTTTTATTAATCCCTTCATTACAGATTCCAAGGGAGTGCTCAGAGAACATTACCCTACAAGTTTCCCTAACACAAAATTTAGCAGGAGGCTGTTTTAAACTTTGCTACTTTTAATTTCTCAGTGGATGCCAGCATCAAATCCTTGAACACTGCAGAAAGACTGCAGGATAATGGGGGTTACAGACTGTCTTTTATGCAAAGCACCTTATAGCTTTGAGAGAACAATCTTGCCACCTTTATGACAGCACACTGCCAACAACCCCAATGTAAACTATTTCAGTGAATTATAGCCTAGGCCGTTGCCAAATACGCAGGCCACATCTACCTCTTTCCCTCACTTCCTTGCATGAAGATTCTTGGACAAGAAAGATTTAATGACATCAGCCTTAGAGTCATCAACAAAACCCAGCCAGATGAAGTCTTTTACCCTTCTTTCATGTCAGTTAAAATAATGTTTCCAGGGCAATTTTAAGTGCAAAATAAACCCTTGGAGCTTGGAAATGAGACTTTTATAGCAAATTCATTGTTAATTTCAGCAGAACAGATTTGGGTCAAGAAGTCAAGCTCTGTAGCGCCAAGAGGTTAAAGCCATTAGCATCACCTTAATTTAATTTAACATCCTGCTGGAGTAGCTTTTGCTAATTCAGTTAATATTTCCTGCCTGTTTGCCAGCAAACTATTAGAGAGTGCAAGGAAAGGAGTAAAGAAAAAGAGAACTAAGAAGCTTTGCCAGTTCCTTACAAAAACTGAAACAGGCATTTAGAGCTAAGCCAAACAGATGTGCACCCTGCCAACATTTCGGTGTGCGTTACATTCTGGATTCTGCAGTGTACTCCAATGTGGGTCTGCAGCATGCAGTGAAGTCTGGCAAGACAGTGACCAGAAAGTCCAACTTCATTTTCTTCTCCCTTAATCTACGACTACCCTGTTAACGTCATTAGCAGACACTGAGTTATAGCTAAGGCAGCACTTTTTTTTCAGAAGTTCTTTGCAGTGACTAAAATAAAGCTGAAGAGTTTAATCTGTTTTGCTTTTCAAACCAGAGGAGCAATACTATGTTCAGTGCTGAGATTAAGTGGAACTTTGGTTTTTCAAATGGAAATAGCTTTGTACTTGGAAAACATGAATGGCTGGATTTAAAACCCAGCACGTACAAGTACACAGTGTCCAAAACAGTATGTGTGACTCGGCAGTCGGAAAAATAATTGATCATGAAACAGAGGCTTTATCAATCATTGGGGGAAAAAGGCACATACTGTCCACATTACAAAGCTACATTCAGAAAGAAGACAAAAATCTGGAAACATTTTAAGGTTAATTCTTGTCTTAGACACCAGCCCTGAGGAAACTAGGGGTACTCAGCCAATAGGGCAGACGGGCTGACAGCAAGAGTACTACATACTCTACAGTATGCATGTGAAAATTAGTTGTGCATTGTAAAGTCTAAAATAGACATATGCTCACAAGATTTACTGTTCTTTTGATAACTCTCTATGTCATTGCAATAGTAAACCCCATAGTGAGAATCAGCAGATTCAAAGATACAATTAGTACCACTTAAAATTCTACTGAATTTAAGTAAGTGATGGCATTAAGGTAGGCTTTACACACAGAAATCACTGTACTTTATACCTATACAGTGCATTTGATATCTGTTGGACATCAGTAGGCAACTTAAGTTTGCAAATTCTGGCATGTACAAAAAAAAAAGCTATAAAAGCTGAGATTAAACATCAACAATATAAGATTGCACTATCAAGTTACCTGAATCAAACAGAAACCTTATCTTTAAAAGTTGAAATCATTATTTTCGAAGTAATTAAAGATACTTCTGGAAAAAAGAACACCTGAAGATTTTCTTTTTTAAAATAACCATTTGGTGGACATCATTGGTAAAAAAATGCGCCAGATTAAGAATAGGTAAATACTAGTGGCTCAACACCTAAATATTCCAGTAGCAAAGATCATTTCACTAGCTATCACAAGCTATGAGATACTGATTTTAAAAGAGCAAGCTGTAGTCTGTTCTGCTTCTTGCATATATGAAATCACCAGGTACATGACAATTTTATGATCTTGGTTGCTAGCAATGATTCTGAAGCTACACCAATTTTATTTTTGGATTCCAAGTCAGACACTGAAGTTGTACTTAAATAAGGAACGTTCTACTAAGAATAAAGCAAAACAATCATTAAATGCCTTTTCAGGAAAAAAAGAAATAAATATTTTACAGGGATTTGGTGGTTCAATTGCTGAGAACAACGTCAGGAAAAAACTGAATCAAATCTGTACTGAGTGTTCAAGAAGCAAGATTAAGTGCCAAATTACCTACTGGCAATGATAGAAGCATCTCCATTGAATTGATCAGAGTTGTGTTCATGCAAGTCAGAATTGGATCCTGAAACTTCTACACCAGAGTTATGACAATATAATATTTACTTCTGAAAATACTATGTCCTTTATGGCAGAGTCACACAGAACAACATCAAAGCCTACAACAGTCACATGGCTGGACACTTCCCATGTTTTCAAAGGAATCATGTGAAACAGCAACATATCAGTGACTTGAAAGCAAATACTGAACTTCTGAAACTTTTCTCGGTAACAGCAGCAGATGGCAGTGCTGTAGCTTTCCGAATAAGAGATACTGAATAGTTGGCTAAATTACCTGTAGCATGGTGGAGTGTTATACAAAGAGCCGTTCGTTGCTTGTGTTTTGTAATCCAGTACTACAGGGCATTCTTTCAGTGCAAATCCCAGCAAGTCCTCACGTACTATTACAACAGTAACTCCAGCACAGCCAACATTCTTCTGAGCACCAGCAAAAATCACTCCAAACTTTAACAGAAAAAAGAAAAGAACGCTTTGCTACATGCATTGACTAGTAGATCTTATAACTGAGTCATACACTAGTATCGTTATACAACAGGAATACAACTCAGCTGACCAGCTTGGAGAATGTGTTGAAAATAGGCAAACTGTAGGTTAAAGAAGAGTTAGAAGCTCTGATTTCAAAGTGCACTTACAGCTACCATTGTTATCCTATGTATGTCTATTATCAGAATCATGTATCTTCATTCAACTGAGGAAGATCATCACAACAAATTTCCCAATGATTTGCTAAATATTTATTTAGTAGCCACAAATAATTCTCAAGACAGCCTGTCGCCATTTCACACTACTCCAAGAAAATTTACTAAAATAAATTAATACATAGATCACAGTATTTTCAGCCAATCTGGTATTTCAGAACAGGCATCATATAATACACCTGTTCAAAGAGGCAGATCAGAAAAGGCCAAGATCAAGACACTAATAATTGCCCCTTATTTTTGCTATAGACAGGTAAGAAAGGTCAGATGCACCACTTCACTAGTAACACTTCCCACTTATAACACACTTTACAAACATAAGTAAGTATTATGTTCTGCAACTGTATTATCTATGAAACAGACACAGTAATAGTGAGGCACAGGAACCTTTAGCAGTTTAAAAGGGGTTACAGATTTTCCACATAACAGGCAGGATCAAAAATTCTGATTCACAGTATCCCTGCTATAGCCATATACACTATCTACAGACTAAATATGATTCAGAAAATATCTTTTTCAGCTACAGCATTAGTGAAGACCGCAGGAGACAAACAATCTCGGACAGCTATTAACATGAACAATGTCAACATAGTTCAATGTTTGTACTTTAAAAAAAAAAAAAAGAGACAGATAAAGCTTGAGATTTCAATGTCTAAATTCCAACATTTGTCTCCACCATCAGATACCCAATTAAGAAATTTTATTTCCTTAATTCCACTGCTCAGCATCTCTAGCGATCCGGACATTTCAAAGTGCCTAATTATATGCATTCAAGTTCAAAAATGCTTTGTGCAGCCACTGTGTCCAATACTGTACCTTGGAAACATCCACAGGTCTGGACAGGAAGTTTGAGGACATATCACAAACTAAGACTGCTCCTTTGACATCAGGTACAAAGTCAAACTCCACACCATGAACAGTCTCATTAGCACAGTAATAGACATAAGATGCATTTGGATTAAGATTCCATGTACTTGGGTCAGGAATGTCTGAGACAGACGGAAAAAAAAAGCCAAAGGTCACTAGAGACAAGTAACTTTCCTGGCATGCAATTTTACTTGAACACGGGAATTCAGTGCAAACCCAGAACAATTTTGCAGCATGAGGTATTAATTGTCTTGTTACCAGGAAGATATCATTTATCTGCAAAGAAAATACACCAGTGCATTCCCAAAATTTTGTGGCGAGCCATCATTAAACTGGCAAACACCCTTCCAGTTTTCAGCCCTTACCCCTCAAGGGATTTTCATCATGTTTTTAATCCCAGACCACAAACTACTGCCCTAGGGATCCAAAACACCATTTCAGAGGAACTCAGGCACTGGTTCCAACAATCCTCCTTATGCCTTTGGAACCACTGAAGCACACAAATTCTCACTGGCAAAGTTCCCTAAAGCTGTGCTTCTGTGCATCCCCAGAAACATTTCAGTCTTGTCCAAGCTGAACACGAGGTTACCTACCTACCTACCATTTAAGCTTTGCAACTCATTTACAAAACTAAGATTTCCTCTGTCAACAGGCAATATACAGGCACGCCCTGACAGCACAGAACAGGTTTTGCACAGAACAAATGGTTGCTCTTCCTTTCTTCTCCCAAAACATGAGGAGGAAGAAATGCTGCTATTGCCTCCACCATTATTTACTGCCTTTCCCCTTATCTACAGCTACCAAATGGTGAATACGCTCACCGAGACTGGTAAGTGGCAGGTTCCATTCCTTGTTGTGCCTCATAGGATATAAATTTATCTTCCAACTTACTATACTAACTGGTGATTAGAACACTAACTCGTATGGGGATACTCTTTGTCTTTCCTGTTGCCACTCTTCCCAGTTCAAACACTATAATTAGGACCAGAGGGAAGAAAAGTAAGTGTGGCTGGCAGGAGTAGAAACCAGAACTTGTATTTCTGCTCCAAGAATTATTTATGTATATCCATTGACAAATTATGCACTTAAAAAGTTCTTGAAACACACTCTCATAAAAATTCCCAATGCCTTAATTACAGTTAACTACCTTCTTCCTTCTAACCTGTGGTCATTCAGATTATGTCACATCCAGTAACAAGCTTCAAGAGGAGGAGCTGAAAACACCCCTTCTATTCCAGAGCCAACTGCCTATTCCAATACATGGGTGGGGAAGATAAGTACCTGGGAACCCTTGAAAGAAGGTAACAGAACGCAGGTCTCTAATCTCCCCAGCCACTAAGGTCAGCACCCTAGACATACTTCTAAATTTCAGAACAATGTCATTATTGGGTGTACCCGAAAATGAAATACCTTGCAATATCCCTGCAAATAGCTTAAGAGCTCAGTTAACTAAAAAAAGGAAAGAAAAAAAAAATCAGACAGCCCAGACCATTTCCCTCCAATACACATTTGCTTCCTGCTACTTATTTTCTGCTCAGTCTAGTTTCACTATTCTTTTCCAGTGGAGACAGTTAAACCATCTAACACATATCCCAGTGATGAACATGGAGAGACGTGGAAGGCAATCTTTTGAGTGCTGGGCAGTCAAGTCTATAACTAGTTAATATTCAGTAACCCAACAGCTGAGTTGAACCAATTTTCAGAGTGATTCTAAAAGCTAAGCATTCACATGGATGGATGTAATCATCAACTTACTTGTATAGGCTCCTAGTTTTGGATGAACAATATTCACTTTGGCATACTTCTCTGCTTCTTTAGCTGCTTTTGCTGACCAAGCTCCAGTAACCACATAATCTGCATGTCTTCCCTCCTTTAAACCGATAAGATTAAGTGGGACTGCACTGAACTGACCAGATCCACCTCCTTGGAGGAAAATGACTTTGTAGTTTTCTGGTATATTTCTGCATGCAAGAAATAACCATTTATATTATTCCCAGAAGACAAAGGATGCATACTACTTGATATTATACATTTAACAGCAACTGAGGAAGAACACTGTCATTTTAGAAGATTCTTTGCCAAGAGATTAGACAAAACCCCATTAACTTATTTCAGCACTGGTATTGAGTAACAACTCAAGTATTAGGAGTAATGCTATACATGTTACTGATAAAAATTTGCTGAAAACAAGCTTCCCCCCCCCCTTGGATAGCATTAAACAAGTTTACTCTTGAGTAGCTCTACTATCATAGTACACACAAACTTGAAAAATAGTCCAGCAGAATTAATGTTAACTTGTAATTTTGTCTATTGCTAGCTTCGTGGCTTTTCTGTCAGGCTAAGAGCTTCACACCAAAGTGCCCACAGTAGAATTCAGCATTGATACCCTTCAATTTGGAAGTGCAACTGTACAGTAAATTGTACTTGCAGAGCAAGTGCCATAAGGAGTTGTTCATACAGTTCCCCAAAATTACTTCTTCAAACTATTAATTTAAAAACCCCTCTGTCAATAATTCTGGCTGTGACTGAGAGTCAGCCTTGTTACTATATGATCATCATTATTAACTACTATAAGAACATTAGTTCTAATACACAATATATTTATTTCAAACTTTTAAATTTGGGTCATACTACAAATAGGAAAAAGGCTTCTGATCAGTGATTCTAACACACATCCATAGAGTTTATGTTAGTAAAATCAGACTGACAAGTAATGTACAGATCACCTCTACCACTAGAGAACGTATTTCTACTGTTTCCGCTCATTTCTTGAGGAAAGTTGCTGCCTTTCATGAATTCTATGAAGGTGGCAAAAATTAAAATTTCAGAGGAAAGTCAACTAGTCAGTATACAGTAGATACATAAAGAGCCTCTTAGCCTCATAGAAGCCCTTTCTCACATTCAAATAAATCCGCTTCAGACAAAGAAAACACCAATGTCCTCTCCAAGACTATTACTCTATCAGACACAATATCTAAACAAAAAACCCACCACACAAACAGCTGCTTTCAAGGAAAGGTTTCCACATTAGTCATTATTCATGCAACTGGCACAAGCATAAACCAAAAATAAGCAGAAAGTAATTCACTTACAGCAATTCACGCAAGAGACTTTCAGCTGTATTTAAAATTTTTGTGAAATCAGCAGTCCGATGGCTCATTTCTTGGGTGGAAAGGAAGAAGTAGTAACATGAAACAAAATGGTAATACATGAATGCTATTTAAAAATTGTGTTAAGCTTTAAACCTTTTACACTACAGACCCAAAATGCTTGAAGGCTGCCACTCCCAGTTCCAAATCGTACTGTTTTTGCTGAGCGTTCCTAAATACCCATAGAAGACTTATACCTCCAGCCTTGTCCAGATCCAGGCAAATCCAGTCCACTCACATTTGGCATTCACATGACTTTACTACCCCCAAGAACAACTACATCTGTGCGAAAAAAAATACTGCCTAGAAAGGCGTAAGTTTTTCTTGTTCTACAGATGTTTTCTGCTACTAATGCCATCAGAAGTATAGAGTAAGGTACAGGGTTTGTTTTATTCTTTTAATTTTAACAAGGCTTCTTCATGCAGTAATCCTAATTAAATGTTAAGGACACTTAATACTAATTCCTTTTATTATATCCATATTCTTTCTTCCATCTGTAAGAGTATACAATTTAAACATGAATCACAGTCCTGCAGAGAGGGACACTGCACATTCTACTTTTAGCAACCAAATAGTTTCACAGGACTAGCAAAACACCAACCATCTTCTTGCATGAAATTTTTGTGCAACTGAGGCCAGAAAGCCAGTCAGCTACCGATATGGCACAGAAGACACTTCCTCCTTATGAAAGGACAGCATTGCTTTCCTGATGGGAAAGATGCTATACAACAAATATTCATGAAGCATTTTGCCACATAGAATATAAGATACTATATATGGTATCTATATAAATATATACACACATGTATAGTATGTGTATATCTGTGTATACATTCCTGAAGATCCAAAAGTACTAATGTTTTACATATTATTAGTTAACTTTTATGTCTCTGGTCCTTTGTTTTAGATCACTAAACATCTGGCTATGTATCATTTTTATGGTCTCCCGCTGAATAGTAGTATGAAGAAGTATTCTCTGGACATACCTGTTACCAGAATAAGGTATTAGAAAAGAAAAGGAGATGAAATACCAAGATCTGGAACTCTTATTAAACATTTACATTCTGAAAAATATAGAATTTTTAAAGTCTTACCAAGAACACTTATACCAAGTCCCTTGTAGTCCACCAATTCTTTCTGTGCTTCTAATAATACCTAACAAAAGAAAAAACTCACAAATAAATTAAGGGACTTTTCCATTATCTGGAGTCACTGATGCATCATGTGTATGCCAGCTGTTCCACATTGCAATAACCTGACACTTGGCAAGTGATATTAACAGAAGTATAGTCACCAATATAATTTTGTTGCATCCAGTAGCTGAAGGCTTTTCATAAGGTAGCATGATAAAATCATACACTTGTTGTGGAGACCATGTTTTATTTCAACAGTTACATTTCCAGATTTCAGAATGATTTCTAGGAGCTGGATGAAACTCCCAACCTTTTACAGAACACTTAATGTTTATACGCGTACTCTTTTTAATCAGGCATCTTAACTCCTCATCCCTACCCCTCCACCCTGTGTTCTTTCACTTGACTTCTGCAAAGAGGACAACCACGTTATTAAGGAACACAAAGAAGAAAAGTCAGCTTGAGGAATCAGATACCTCACGCTGACCCAACAGGACAAGGCCTGGTTTCATTGAATAAAGTCCTGCATTTTTTGAAGATGAGCCTTCTCTATGTTATTCAAAGTCAAGAAATAAAGCAAAATTTTGAGACAGACAGGAAACACAGATCACTCCTAGGAGCCCTGGCCAGGTCATCTGCTGCTTCAGCCTTCCATTTTTCTTTCTTCTCCCGTAGCTCTCGCATATCAACGAAGTGTTGATAAGAGTCTAACCATCAGATCTGGAGCTTCCAATTTCAGCACACTCACGTGTGAGAGCCAGAACATTTTTAGTTCCTCCTTAAGGAAGAAGGAGGAGAGGGAGCCCCAGTAGAAAAGCATGCACCCAGGATCTGCCAAGAAACCTCATGCTCTGGACAGTGCAGGAACAAGAAATCTACCATGCTGACAGGGTATCTGTTATGGCCCATCAACTGTAACAGCTGGTGACCGAGAGGTCATGCTTTTTATGTTAGAGATTGTGAAGTTTTAACCACTGTGCTGCATGTGCAAGCTTATTCATGCCAGAGAAGGGGGGAAAAGAAAAGTCAAAGGGAACACACAGACTATTAGAAAGTGCTTGTTAAACTGCTCGATAAGATACAGTTCTGTTAGTAACATCCTTTATCTGACAATCTGCACATGCCTTACAATAGACATCTGATATGCCATTTTAATGGCCATGAAGAGCTCTGTCCACCTTCTTGCTCCAGCGAGTCCGAGTGCTCCATATGCGGCATCAGCCCACAACCAAAGTAAAAACAATAGAGGTGACACAGGAGTCCATGCAAGGGAACTGCATTTGCAAGAGGGGAAAACAGGTTAATAATATGGAGTTCAGCTATGCGCTCCTCAAACCCTACACCCAGTCCTCAGAACTCGCTGATAGTGCAGCAGTTCCAACAGGAGCCCCTTTCAGACCAAAAGGTTCAAGACAGAACAGGGAATTTCTTCGCATACACTATACCAAGGATGTTTCCATGAGAAGAGAAATGGAAAAAAAACCTGCAGTGTGCTTCCCTAAAAAATTTGTTAAAGAAATAACACGTAAAATAATGAAGAAAACTATGAAGGAAACTAAGAAAAGAACAAAAACCTTCCACAATATATAACTCTTAAATTCAAAGTCAGACACATACAATCTGGCAGAAGCCATCCCCTCTCCGTATGTAACTGGATAATCCATGGCTGCTGATGCAACTTTCCAGAGGGTTGAGTCTACGCTACCCTCATTATCATTTTTTAAGTAAAGACTTCTCAGGGAATCACCATGTTATTTAGCAGCTGAGAAATAATATACACAGCATAGCTACCCCTGCAGCTCCGAGGGCTTTCTTTCCATCCCAAAACTGGTACAGCACTTGATGAATGGCCATATGATCAGAGTCATAAAAAAATCCGGCAGAGCCGCCCTAAAACCACATTAGGGTGCATTTCCAAAAAACCCCCACTACCTTACCGGGGCAGTTAATTGTGTGGAAAGAGGAGGGAAGAACTGAGGTTTCACTGCTCCGCCGGCAACACTTTTTATGACTATTTACTCGAGCTTCCAGTTTCAGCCAGCGCCCGTGGAAGCCCCCGGGGAGCGGGGCTGGGAGGCAGAACGCCCCCGCCACTGCCCCAACGCCTCAGCCCAGCCGAGACCCCCCCCTCAGCGCGCCGGCAGGGCCGCCCGCCCCGGCGCCGGTGGGACCAGGACACCCCCTCAGCCCTCCGCAGTGCCCCTGCCCGCGCCGGAAAGGGCCCCCAGCCCCTACTCACGGAGCGCGGCAGCTTCGCCGGCCCGGCCCCAAAGTTCGCCACTTGCCGCCCGCACTCCATGATAGCGCCGCTGCTGTCGCTCCTGCTCGCTCCGCCGCCGACCACCGGCGGGCCGGCCGCCGCCGCCGCCCATATAAACCCCCCGCCGCCCGCCCGCCCGCCCATTGGCTCCTGTCACATACACCCAGGGGGCGGGGCTTGAGGCCGGCGCGGGCCGCCCATTGGCCACACCCCCTCGGGCAGCGCCCCCGCCGCCCATTGGCAGGCAGCGCGTGCACGAGGAGGCAGCGTGATCAGGCCGGAGGCGGGGCGGGGGCGGGGCGCGGCGCGAGCGGGTTGTGGCGCGCGAGGCGGCCGCGCCCCCGCCACCGCCCACCCCCCGCCCCCGGGCGGATCGTCCTCCGCGACAGCGCCACCGCGGGCACCGGCACTGGCAGCGGCACGGGCGGGGGGGCTTCTGTCACACGAATGAGCCAAAAACGGTGGGTTCCGGGGAAGGAGGCAAAGGGATGAAGGGGATTTCAGCGTGCGTGGCCGGGAGGCGTGTACACAGAGCCGTGGGCGCGTGGGTGGATAGATAGGTAGGTAGGTAGATGGGTAAAGGGAAGGATATGGATGGATGGATGGATCAATGGATAGATGAACAGATAGATAGGTAGGTAGGTAAGTAGGTAGGTAGGTAGTTGGATAGATCAATGCTGGATAGATGGGTGGATAGATAGATGGGTGGATAGATGGATGGATGGACGGATGGATGGATGGATGGATGGATCGGCAGATGGATAGATAGATGGATGGATGCATAGGTGGTTAGATCAATGGATACATGAATAGATGGATGGGTGATAGAAAGATAGATGGATAGATAGACGGACAGATCAATGGGTGGGTAGATAGATGGGTAGATGGATGGATGGATGGACAGATGGATGGATGGATGGATAGATAGATCAATGGATAAATAGACGGATAGATAAATGGATAGGAAGAAAGAAAAAAGAAAGAAAGAAAGAAACAAACAATGTCCTACGGTAACTTTACTGTGGGTTTTTTCCCCATGCAGTTGCTGCTGCAGAACTGGGGCGCTTGTCCCAAAAGTAATCTGTACAAAAGCATGAGAAATTAAAAACAGTAATCCGTAGTTACAATGAATTTCAGGGGGTATTTAATCTTGGAAGAGGTGGTTTTACAGTGCCCAAGTGTCTTCATGTTCTCTGTGAAGTTCTTTCCTCATAGAGGCAGGTTCCCAGCTTGCTCTAAGGTGTGCTGTTTCCCCAAACAGCCCACTGCAGGCAAATTGCTACTTGGGTTTCATAGAAAGGG
This sequence comes from Chroicocephalus ridibundus, assembly GCF_963924245.1. Taxonomy (NCBI): domain Eukaryota; kingdom Metazoa; phylum Chordata; class Aves; order Charadriiformes; family Laridae; genus Chroicocephalus; species Chroicocephalus ridibundus. Next base: position 45,358,442 of record NC_086316.1, read on the forward strand.
AATAAAACCAGGAGAGCTGTGAAACTTAATTAATTTCACAGGATGGATGGCAGAGCTGGGACTTACCTTGACGTCTGCCAAATCCTAGGCTAATATCCAGAAATACTAAACCATTCTTTCCACAGATACCTTGCTGTAAACGCAGAGTTGATACACTTAAGCTGTTTTAACTGAAGGAAAGGCTTCAGCTCATCCAATTTCTTTTAATTTTTTCAGTGAGAGATATACTGCCTTACAACCAGTTTTCAGAATTGATATTCAAGGCAGTAGCAGTAAATCGACGAAACAAGACAGCAAGCATGACTGAAAACAGATGGGCTTTGCGGAGTCCCACGATTTTCAAATATCTTGGATGAAATTAATGGTTCTCACAGGTGGCTGCATGAAGCAGAGCTCTTCAACACCTTAGTCTGCCCAGGGTTACCCGTAATGCCGATCCCACGTTAGTCCTGTGCATGTTCACCAAGTTTATTATCAACATTGATCACCTGTATACCCAATCCAGATTTTTTTCAGAAATTAAAGTGTTGATGACCATCGTTTTGTCAACACTGAGATTTATATAGAAGGTAATTTTTCATTACAAATTATTTCACTGAAGAAATACTGACTACTTGAATTTGTTCCTTTTGCTGTCAAGCCAGGTGATACTGAGAACAATAAAAAGAATTTACAGATTACAGCCTGATTTGGTATTTAGTTAATAGATTTTTGTCTTACGCAAGTTATTTTGTTTAAAAGATCATAAACAGAGACGGTGGTTTTAGAACAAAGATAGCCTTCATTTCAATAATGGCTATAGCTTAAGAAAAACCCACCAAACTCGCTTTCAGACACCAGAACCCTTCTCAGTTCTAAAAAGATAATAGCAAACTTCATGGACTTTACAAGCTAGATACGTTCTCTTCAAAATGCAGACGTGTTTTTGAAGTATGTCTCAGACCACAACACCCAGAACAACTACATTACTTTTAATTATTAAAATTAGCTCTAATTAAATAGAAGCCTCAACTGAAATGCTCGGTAACAACATAGATGTGACTACAACATAATTATTTTTAATAGAGTCTCAGAAACAGGCTTAAGAGAGGTATGGGCTTTTCCCAATATTAAACCCAGACAATCTCTGTCTGCCCAGAGAGGCAGCTTCAAACACCAGGCTGCAGGGGAATCATAGAATCGCAGAACAGTTTGGGTTGGAAGGAACCTTAAAGATCACCTAGTTCCACCCCCCCTGCCATGGGCAGGGACACCTCCCACTAGACCAGGCTGCTCAAAGCCCCATCCAGCCTGGCCTTCAACACTTCCAGGGATGGGGCATCCACAACATCCCTGGGCAACCTGTTCCAGTGCCTCACCACCCTCACAGTAAAGAATCTCTTCCTGGTATCTAATCTAAATCTCCCCTCTTTCAGTTTAAAACCATTACCCCTTGTCCTGTCGCTACACTCCCTCATCTCTCCTGTAGGCCCCCTACAGGAGGACAGGACAAGAGGTAACGGGCACAAACTCAAGCATAGAAGTTCCATCTAAACATGAGAAGGAACTTTACTTTGAGGGTGGCAGAGCACTGGCACAGGCTGCCCAGAGAGGTGGTGGCGTCTCCAACTCTGGAGACATTCCAAACCCGCCTGGACGCGTTCCTGTGCAACCTGCTCTGGGTGACCCTGCTCTGGCAGGCGGGTGGGACTAGATAATCTCCAGAGGTCCCTTCCAACCCTATGATTCTACAGGTACTGGAAGGCCACTCTAAGGTCTCCCCAGAGCCATCTCTTCTCCAGGCTGAGAAAAAGGTGTCCAGGGTAAGAAGGGGTGGTGGAAGCAGTCAGAAATCGTTTAGGTTGATACTTCAGGTCAGGAAAGCTGGCCACTGCTATGGGAAGTTCTTCGACTGATCCAAGCAGGATCAGACTTCAATCCTAGCTGTGTGGCACAAACCACAATGTAAATTAAAACTTTGGAATTAAAAGTGTAGTTCAAAGCTCTGGCACAAAGAGCTAGAACACAAAATGCAGAACACTAGGCAGGCTGATGCTGGTATCAGCTGAGAGCATGAGGAATATATATCAGGTATTGTTTTTCAGTTCAGGAAAGTCCCATCCTGACCAATCGGGTCAAAAATAGCAGCTCCCATGAGATCAGAGGACAACTCTGCTGGAAGCCTTGGACCCAGAGCTTTAGAAAATCCACTTCACATTGTACAATGATGGGGACTAAATAAAATTCATAAGTATGTATAAATCAGAAAGTTTCTGAACAAAGAAGAGTTCATTTCTGGTACATGCAAGGGATTATTATGCTTTTCATTTGGAGAGAATGAAGAGGAATAGTAAAGGTCAGGTCACAGTTTCATTTCTATTGAATCAAGATTTCTCCTATTTTAATAGTTTGCTACCAGCAGTTATGATTCAATATTTTTTTTTACATCAACCCCACAAATTCATTATATCAATATTCATAGTCATTGAATATAAAGTACAGAATTTCAAAACCGTGACTTCCAGGAATGCTTCTGGCTTCTAGCACTTGACCCTTCAAGTGTCACAAATACCTGCAGATGAACATGAATTTGCATAATTCACACAAAAGCAGAACAAGCTGTATTTACTATGATGCATAAATGGAAAAACAAAACAAAGCATTATAGAAAATCAGAGAAAGTGTAATATTTAAATAACATTTCAGAGTTTTCAGTGAACTTTTACTGGGTTCATCGTGACTTCAGGAGTGCTGCTGGAAAAGAATCAGCTCACTCAAGGAGAACAAGCACATACGAGTTCTCTGTCTGGTACAATAACTGACAAACTGACGTCATTATTAAAAGACAAATAACGCTGACTACATAACAACCTGGCAGCTGCTTCAGGAGGCAGTTGCAATGTCTGGTCCAGCAAACTAGTGACACTTAGCAAGTTTTGGTGGGACTTGAAACAAGATGCAGGTAGTTCAGACAAGGGTTTGGGGTTATTTTGTTTTCCAGAGATCTGTCTCCAAATACTGCAATTATGAAGCGTGAGAAATAATTTGTGGGAAGCCCAAATGAAGACAAAAAAATGCTGGAGTTTTATAAGTAAACAGTAACATGTTCGCTAGCAAGTAGCTGGTCTATCGATTTCAGGCTTTTATGTCAAACAAGAACATAGACAAATATGTAAAACATTAACTAATAGCAAGAGGTTAAAACAGTTCGTATCCAAAACCAGGGTGAAATGGTTTCATAATAATTTAAAATGCACATATAAATACACACGAATTCTTTATTATTTCTTTGTTAAAATACTTTATCCTTAAATATAGATACAAAATAATTTTTATTTATATATACAAAATAATTTTTGGAAATTCATTTTTAAATTTCTAGTGAAAACCTTGAAACTTCTCAAATATTCATGATACCCTTAAAAAATACTTCTCCCCCAGGTAACTTACATCCATTAATCTCTACTGGCTTCAGATCCAATGTTCTACTGTATACAAAGTGTGCACTGCACATTCTCACAGTAAGAGTGCTATACAGCAGCACCAGTGACAAGATGGAGAATCGTCCATGTTTCTAATTTTAAAAAAAAAAAAAAAAAAAAAAAAAAAAAGAAAAAAGACGGTTAAGTACTAATCCCACTGAAAAAAATATGTCCAAGTAACTAAGTTATATACTGCCTGGCCAATTTTTCTTTAAATGAAGATTTTTTTTACATAATTCATACTTTAAAAGCAAATACTAGTAGTATTTAACATAAAAGCTATTTATGCCACCTGCTTATAGGCACACAATACATAAACTGTTTTAAGATCTGTATGGTATTTTTAGGGACAAATAAAAGGTTCATAATTCCTAACCTCACAAATCCAAACCGTTTTGAATTTATAATTTTATCCACGATTTCAGTGATTAGCTTTAGAGTTTCAGTTTTATAAAGGGAACACGTAGTATTTTAATGCTGAAGAAACTGATTGCATGTAATTGTTCAATCAAACCAAAATCACAAGCAAAAAATCATGACTGAAGCAACAGACCTCAAATGTTTGGAAAAATATCTAAAAAATTGCATAGATTAATATATTACCTGCTATTATTCTGAAGTGACAAACTCTGTATAAATAATGTACTTTCATTGTGCAATTACTTGTGCAATATTGCAATAGCCAAGGTAATCTCGTGCTATTTGCTCAGTAGAAAGTTTCCATTTGAGGATTCATGAGTTTCTTTGTAATTGTCAAGCAATTGGACTCAGGAATTTCTGCAGATCTTCTGTGTTCCAGAGCTCTCACGACAGATGACAGAGTAAAATTAAAGTTACACAGTATTTCCGACACCACCGAGTTCAGCCCAAATCATCTTGCCTAATTCCTGTATGTGAAAAATACCTTACATTGCTGCATCACCCTCTGTCCCCTTCACTCTGCAAATGGAATGCACATTGCCAAGAAAAATAGTCCATATCAAACAGGTTAAAATATTATGATAATTCAGAATTTCAGCTAACACTAAATTGTGAAATAAAGGCAAAATATTTAAATTTTATCTGGTTTTCTAAAGGGCAGCTTTTCATGAATTTTCAACACTTGAACTTCTCATCAAGATAAGCATTGTATGTCTGGTTCTACTACCTAGTCTCCCAGCAATAGCTACTGCAATTTCAGAAATTTCCTTTAAAAAAGGACTGACAGAAGCACATGCATGTGAAAAAAGTCACAGAAAGAAGTTATTTTAACAAAATAAAATTGCCATTAATTAAAACCACTTTTCCTAAAATTTGCTTAAACGTTTAACATCTTCCTCATTTCTACAACCCTTCCTAACAAGTTTAATTTTACAGAACTCCCATTTATATACAAAACAGTAGTTAGTGAAGGAAACTAATAATCATAAAATTATTATATTAGCCTCTTGACTGATTGCCTTCTCATGGCACTCAGGCAAGTGTGAAAAAATAAGGAAAGATACTGCTTTATTTTTCAGGGCAACACTGAAGTGTGTTTTCTTATTATTCCTGGTGCAAAACAATATGATTTTCTGTGCCATGTGAGGCAAATCAAAATCTATGTTACTTTGTGCCGTAGTTCAGAAGCTGCAAAACGACAGGAACAAGAAGCCGAGGGAAAAACCCCAGAAGTTTTAAAACAATTATATTCTTTTAGTTTTATGTTCTCGCATTTCTCTAGGTCCTGAGAGCAACCTAATTGAGTTGGAGTAGACATCACCTAGAGGTCCCTTCCAACATGTATTATTCTATGATCTGTAGTCATAGCAATACAGAAGAATGACTGTATTTAAATACTTCTAAAAGAAGTATATGGGCTTATTTTTTAATCTGAAACTTACACTACCTTTGGGAATGTCATATTCACACACTGCTAGGCATGAATTGATGTTTGCCCTAAAACCATTTTTTTCCACTTCCATTGCAATACACTGGAAATAAACACCGAAAAAAAAATTGTACTCAAATTAATTTTATTAGCGCAAAACAGTTTATACTCTATAATGAGATCTGTGGTACACAATAAAGTCCATATGCCAGGAAACCATTTTATGTAGTACAAACTGAAGGGAACCATTCTACATGTTGCCAAAAATAAAAATCTAGTGACAAATGACGCAAGCATGAAACAGGAATACTAAACAGCATGCAATCCTTTAAAAGGTTACAAAGCCTACATTACTTTACAAAAAATTCACAAACTATACTGAAGCATCCAAAATCTATTTTTAATATTATAAGTGTAAAGAACAGTCCAAACATTTTAGAACCACTTCAAATGCTGCTAACACTTTGGATACTTTCCTGTATTTCGGAGCCAGATCCTACAGTATCAGTTCCAGAGCAGTTTACTGTCTGCAGTCTACTTTGGTCTCCTCTTGCTCCATCATTTGGAATTGCTGTTTCATTTGCTTTAGGAGTATATTTCTTCGAGGAACAATTTTTGCTTTTTTCACCAGAAGCACCACTGGATATTCTGCTACCATTAGTTCTAATATGTACGCTGGAATCAGAAAATGAATGCAGACTGGTAACCAAATGCCTTGCTGAGTTGTGTCCTTTTGCTGGTTCATTTTGTTTGACTCTCCTCTCAGAGTACGTTGGAGTACTATTTCGAGGCTTATCCTCCCTATTTTGGCTAATTGTTTGAGCTTCATCTTCCTTCCATGAGCCTGGCTGGTACTGTTGCCCAGCAGTCTGAAGTTCTTGTATTTCTCTGACAGCAGAGAAGGCATTATTCACAAACATCTGGGATTGAAACGTGCCAGGAAGAGGAACCTGGAGGTCCCCAGCTCTGTTCTGAAACAAGAGATTCCAATGAAGATACTGATGCAACTAGAGAAAAAAAAAATCCAGCATTGCAACTGCCATATACTAAAATCTGCATAGCAAAATAAACTGTTTACATAATATAGAAAAGATTCAGAGATAATACCAGTCACACAACCTTTATTACCTTTCAAAGCAAGCAAGTTTCAGAAGATTGCTAGGGTGATAATGACACAGAGTAGGTATGTTACAGTTTCACATCTAGCCCGAACTTTATACTACACAAATGCATCAGTTATACTGAAGCGGCCAAGGCCTAATCATGCCTATCATTCTGAAATACCTGCAATTCATTATATTTGCTCACAGTTCACAGTAGTGTGGTCCCAATAGTCTATCCCACAATACCTAGCTGCCACAAGAATCCGAACTAACCAATACTAGGAGATAAGCGTGAGAGTAGTATAACTGTTAGTTGAAGCTTTTCGTAATCGTCCTTTGCCATGTATACTTAAAAAACACTTTAAGCTCAGGCTTCTAAATGTAGCTGAATTAGAAAAACAATGATTCAAACAAACTGCATGAACAAGTTAATGCACAGCGCATTAGAAAAGTCCATCAGCTGAAAACACTGTGGCAAGCCAAGCTATAACAAATGTCGAAGAACCTATAATGAGAATTGCTCTGTTACTTCAAATTATTTTAGCGGATTCAAACTGCAAAACTGGAAATTGCTTTCCACGCCATTAAAAAAACCCAACACTTTTTATCATGTCTCAGAATCTCATGGTGTTCTTGAGGAATTTGGAACACCTAATGGGGAAGATATTGGGTGTAAGAAAAACACTGGAATGCAGAATGAGTCTTAGCATGACAGTTTTATCCATGTTGGACAAGGCTGTAGGCTGCCAGTATCTTAATTTTTAATTGCCTTAAAAACTTAAGTCTTTTTTAACTTTTTAGTTAAAAGTCAAAAAACTTTTTTAAGGGAACTTGAGTCTCCCTTGAAAAATCCAGAAAAACCCTTATGTTGTTAGTAATGCAATTTTGTAGTTCTCTGAAATTCATGGCATGGCCCACACAGAAATCTAACAGGACTGGACATATACACAATTACTTAAAAGAAAATTCGCACTTTTCAATAGGCGTATTGTACTACCCTCTACTATCACACTAAGTTTTTTTAAACAACTATACATCATTATTAAATGTTTCTAAAAAACCTAGTCATGGTATTTTTCCATTTTTAATGGATGCATATCATTATTTGAAATTCATATTTCAGAATAAGAAACAACAAAATTACCACTGGCACTTTATATAGTACCTTACAAAATACTATGGTTTCTGTTCCAAATGGTAATCACTTAAAAAGCTTACATTAATCATTATATTATTATGATCTGTATAAATACAGCTACAGCAAAAGACTGCAATGACAACTTCATGGATCATTTGGTAGCCATTACTTTCAGTCAGAGAGGGACAACAGCTGAAAAGTACATCAAATAGTGTCAAGTACATTGGCACTAGCATTGCCTCTATAGACTTACTTTGCTATTCTGGGTATGTTCTTGTCTTTCTTCTTCAAAGGACTTCTCCTGTAGCATGTTAGCTGGCTTACCGAGAGTAGAATTCATTTGTGGACGCCCCAAAAGACCAAAATCTGACTGGTCTATCCCAGCTAATGCAGCAAGTTGTCCAAGCCTGTAAAATAACGTTTAATAGAAAATGACACAAAAAATGCTTAGCTTGTGAAAGACTTAAACGATCAAAAGCAGAAGAAGAAACAAAATCTGTTTGAAGTTTTGAAGTTAATTTTTCCATTATTTTCTGAGAAGCCCATAATAGCTGAATAAAGATGAAAACAAGTAGCCAAAGGTATTTTCCTATCTTTGCACAAATTAGCCTGCAGGTTTAAAAGCGTCAGTCTTCACTCAGTGTTATGAGACTAAGAATGGAGTTCTCCCAGTTAGCATTGATCTCAAAGCAGGATGCTGGCAAGCAGATTCCTTATCAGGTGCAACAAAGATTAAAACTCCATCATTAAATCAGAGGATTGGTGCACATCTCCCAAACTAGCATAATTTTTAACAGCCAAATCCAATCAAATGCTTCACAAATACAGTCATGTTGTTTCACCTGCCAACTTACAAGTTTGCAAATGTAACACTTGGGTGTGTTAAGCCTCAATAAGAAGTGAGAAGTTGCAGCCATCATTTGATAGCACAGCATATTATATATAGAAGCTTATTAAGAAGTGCAGTCTTTGTGATTGGGATTCTGTGTCTATTATTATGAATAGATGCAGGGCCCATTTGAAAAATGTATTTTTTTATGTCATGTAAAAGCAGTTTTCCCTTCCTCCAAAGTTTGAGATTCGTTCTTAAAGTAATGGCAACTCTACCAACTGATTGGCACAAAATTAGACAAGTCTCAGGGTGAACTTTACGTAAGTTACATTACTAAAATTTGGAGGTGTATGGATGCAGGAAGCAGGGTGGGCAAATAAATTCTTTTGTGGTCTTCTCTGAACATGCAGAGTAGACTACAATGTATCTTCATATCATTCCTTCATTCTCCTGGACAAGATTGCTATGGCTGGCTACATAAGCCTTACAAAACACGTTAGAGAACTTAAGCTGAAATTCTTTGACAAATGGGAAGGATGAACCATCCTCTGAGAAAATGCAGGTACAGTGGTAAAGCCTTAAAACAAACTTTCATCCATAGTCTCTACAATATTTCAAGTAATAATAAATAATCCAGAATTTAAGTACAGAGGTCAGATTCATCCACCTAGATTTCTGTACTTCAATTAGTAAAAGGGGGCCCAAGGCAACAGGTCACTTTCTGAAGCCAGTTCAACTGCATTTTGAGCCTTTCATATCATGGGAATGCTAAGAGCCACAGGCAATGCAATAAAGACTTGGAAGCATGCTTTAACAGAAGCTTTCTTTTCCTTAGGAAAGGCTTTCAAGAAGCCCATTCCAAAGGACAGATACATGAATTCAGCTGGACAGCGCTTGGATCATGATTTGCCACTGAGAAAAGACTGAACAGTAGGTACACCGTTAATTTTTCTTCCTTTATTCTTTGCAAGTACAGTGCTAGAGATCTGTGTGAAGAAGGCAGCATACATCATTAGGAGGATAATTTTGTAAAGAGATCTCAGCAGAAACAGTAACACTTCATTAAAGTGACAACCTACCCAGCATCTTTAAGGAGGTCTAAAAATGCATGAAACTTTTGGAAAGAGTTTTCAATGCTGCCTAGAACACCTTCATCTTCCAAAATCATGTTGGTTACTGACTGTGCATGAAGAACATCAGATAGGGAGATATTTAGATTCCTTAATCTTGCATTTTCAATTTCCAGCTATGGGGGAAAAAAAAAAAAAAGGAAATATTCAGGGCAGTTACATTGAGCTCAGTGTAGGTTTGTTTATCCACTGCTGCAATTCTATGCTACTGTAGTGAAATTACTGCAGGCACTCAAAACTGCTGGCCCAGCACTGTCTTCAGTATGTACAGAATGTTGCAGAGCAAGTGCGAGCAAAAAATTAGCTTTCATATCATGTTATTTTGCATGTATTATAGGACACATTAACACCAAAGAATTTATTTTACTAGTAAAATCCTTAATGAAGACCAATGGTCTCCTTATATTGACCTATCTGTATCACAAAGAATGCATACTAGTGTATCTCTCCCCTGCACTGTGCATCCCAAAATTGTAAGTTTAAGATGATCCAATTTTTCTCCACATTGAACATTAATCAAATCAATAACAAACTGAAAGTTGAATAATAACTGTAGGATACACAGGATTTGGTGTTTCAGGGAAACATTAACTCAGATACTCATTTGAGATTACAGCTATGCAAGCACTGATACCACAGGCTTACTTTCTTTCATCTTTTATGAGAGAAGGACAAAAACCTATAGATCTCTGTAGTGTACTGTAACTTAAACTAGCATTAAAATGCATAATTTTAGAGATTACTGCTACTTAGTTTATCCCTTCTCCTGAAACAAGGTGCTAGGTCCAAGCAGTCTTGCATGACAGAGAAAGATTTCCTGCAGTAGGTATTTAGCCTAAAAACCATTTAAGTATTCAAACAACAGATATCCAGCAGAGCCGACTGGTGCACTTCACATTACAGGAGGATGGGGATGGCCGCACCAGAGGACTACAATGAATCTTGTAGAGTGCAGACTCCTTTGTGGATATCTGCTCCCTGTACTGTGGGGCACCACTTGTTGCTCAAGTTCCAAAGGGTACCACCACTTTCATTCCACTCCAGACCACATCTAATAACCAAATGCATTCGTTTACACCATCTTACACTCAACTTTTACAAGAAATTCTGCTCATCGATGAAAAAGGATCTTTTTAGGTCAGCAACAATGCATGGAGGGGAAATGGTCCTCACAATTTAACTGTGACAAGTTGTTAGTTTGGTTCCATAACGCGAAACTCCGCTTCGCAACAACTGATGGCTACAGCCAACATACTATGCAGAAAAACATCTGACATTTTTATCGCCTGCAGAAACAAAACTTAAAAATCAAAGGGACAGAATAAGCCAAATTAAACATTTGCAACAAAAAGCTTTTCAGTGCAAGTCATCATAAAGAAGGTGGGAGACCTCAAAGAACTACCCATCTGCTGCAAATTGCAAACAGATTTAGTCACTTTCTCAAAAAAAGCAAACATCAGGATGCCCCAGACCATAAGTAATACACCAAATGAATGAAATACATTTAAAGAGTAGTTTGACCTGGAGTTCAAGGCCCTGGAATAGTATCAGGAGAACAAACACACATTACTTAATGCAGATTTCATCATTGCCCTTAGACTAGTAAATGATCCATGTGACTTTGAACTGAAACTCTGGAAGCTACCACATTAAAGGTCATGGATAATTACTGCTACTTAAGCAAGTGGATAGTTTGATTGGTGCCTCCTTTAAAAGTAAAGATGATTAACAGTTAAGTATCATTACCTCCATTATGCGTTCCTCAGCCTTTACTCTGGCTCTTTGTTCTTCCTTTAATTTTTCCATGCATTCTTCCAGCTCCAACTATCATAACACAGATAAACCATCGTGAAATTTATCTCAAAATGTCAGATCAACATGCAATATTATACAAAATGTCAACATGTCCAATTAACAACTAACACACAGCATTCCAAGCAATAACATATCTTCTACAAAAATACATGACAGATGCCTACCAGTATGTAACTCTAGGATGCAAAAAAATTAACACAGGAAAGTGTAAATAAGCGTGATGTGCTTAACAGATTTGCAATATAGCAACAAATAACATGAGACTATAGCACAAGTCTCTTGGGCCTACGACACTACTGTCAGGAATGTGTGTTCTTCTCTACTTCTTTCCCTTTGACTTTTCAGACCTCATTTTTAACTAAATACATCTACCTCATTAAAAACTAAAATTGGGCTCTAAAAATTCCTTAGTAGCTATACCTAGATTTTCAGAGTGCATTCTTCATCCAGGATTTTATTGCTTAATACAGCAGTAAGAAAACAAAATTCTGAACTGTAAGAACTGTACTCTCTCCAATTGGTTTCACTTAGTTCTTCAGCAGGAAAAGTAAATTTTTCACAATCCCAAAACGTTTGAGTGAGTTAGGCAGCCTAGTGCTGAATTAACAACAAAAACAAACCCAAACATCTAACAAATATATTCTAGTCTTATTCATGAGATGCCTACACTTGTATTTTAACTTTCAGTTCTAAGTAGTGAATCTCTCAGCTTCAGTGAACACTAGTCAGGATTTGACAAGCAATCACCACGTTTTCTCATATGATAGCAGTGCATTATCATCTTTAATTACAGCATTTCAAGTGGAGGAACAAACAGAAGGTTTTGTTCTTGCATGCCTTAACACAGCCTTCTGGTTCCAAAGGTGAAAACTGTTAAAATTATCAAGCCGCTCTATTTTTCAGAATTAACAGTATACAAAGCTTCTTCATTTCTCTATACACCTTGTATACAGGCACATATATGCAACACAGGACACTGCTTTTTGTACACACATTATCAATCAGTTCTACAGAGGAGCAAAGATCCAAATAATACTGAAATCCTTTGTTTACTGTCAAAAGCCTATTCAAGAGCATTAATAGTGCAGTTCATACAAGCAATCAACTGAGAAGATTGGTGTACGACAGAATGCATAGTAAAAATACTCCTTCTACAAATGCAAAGAGGTCCTCACAGGTCCTGTAGGACACGAGGGACTTTTGCATCTGATTCAAACATGAGGTGGTGGCCTCATCCCTGGAGACATTCAAGGCCAGGCTTCATGAGGCTTTATGGAACCTGATGTAGTTGATGTCCCTGCTTACTGCAGGGGGGTTGGACTAGATGGCCTTTAAAGGTCCCTTCCAACCAAACGCATTCTATGCAGGTTCTAAAATATTCCAGATACAGCCCTCACAGTGACAACCACTCAGAGTGAAGGTAATAGGTCTGTCACTACTGTCTAGTGAAGTCCACACCTAAGATCCCTAGACTAGCAACAACCAAGCTAAAGCTAGGCATCTCTTTATCATCTGAACACACGAGAAAGACTCTCAGAGGTCAGAAGGTACAGAAAAACCACATTTCAAAGACGGTATTTGGGAAGAGATTTAACAGTATCTCACTGCCATGATGCAACAAAATCACCTCCAGGCAAGGGGCAGGGGACGGGGGAATCTCTAAGGAGAACCCTCAACAAATACCACAATCTCACTGGAATTTACCTGTGGAAATAATAGCAGCTAGAAATCATTTTATAGATGCAGAAGCACAGCACAGAAAGTAGCAACCATAATATTCTACATTCACAACTTGACATGTAACCTGAAATCCTATAACCTAGCTTTGAAGACCAGTCACAGGTACCACAGACTTGAAAAATTCTTACCATTCCATTTCTTGTGTATGCACGCGCATATGTATACATGTATTTTAAAGTTTCTAGGGTGCAGGGTTTTCTTGGCAAGCAACTCTACTTTAGAAACCTTAGTTCTATAGTACTTTTGTTGTGCGCAGATTTTTGACAATTCTAAAGTTCATAGCACTTTAAATTGCGGGTTGTTTTTTTCAAGGGCATTTTCAAATGCCCTTGTATTTTCAAAGGGCAAAGGCTTAGCAGACAGTTAAATTATCAAGATTTTTTTAAACAGAAATTTGGAGGTTTTGTAGTTTTGTTTAAACTTGATTTATCACAGACATTGTGTAGATGTACACAATATTATGGGCTGACTTCACAAAAAACACCTGACAAACACTGCAGCCACATCTCCTCATAAGCAGTATCAGAAGCCTACATTTAAAGGAAGATGCTTTGCACCTGTGCAAACATATTTGTCACCATTAAATTACAAGTTTATGTATGCTTTATTATTTCATTTCCTTTTAAGAAATTCACTAGCCTACACAATCTGCTTGTCTTCGTGCAGAAAAAAATTATTAAAATACACCAGAGCTAAATATACATCCAAGATACAAGACTGAGCCTTCTAGTAGCGTAGTCCAGAAAGACAGCACTGACACCATTTAAGGTGAAGCTGAATAGCAAATATATCTGTAGCCCTCAGAATTACTGTATGCAATATGACTACTCAACACTAGACAGAGGTATAAAACTGAAGTTTAAAAACTAACAATATAGAAAAAACTTCAGTAACTAATTAGGCATGTTTTTCTACTTGATTACATTGTTGTCCTTATTTTTAAAAAGGTTATAGTGCAATCTCTACTTCTACATAATTAACATAGTATTAATGTGTAGAAAGAGCTACCCTTCTAACTGTATTAAGTGAAGTTCACCATTTATATCCCTAATTAAACTTTCAAAATCTGGGAGTTTCCTCAGCTACCTTCTTCATCAGAGGCAATTCTGACATTTCAGAGTTCCTCTAGCGGAAGGAAAGAATATTTGTAACTTGTTATTTTTCGTGTAAGCAGAAATTAAGCTTTTCGTTAGCCAAGGGATTTTTTAAAAAATTAAAACACAACTAATATTGTTTCACTAAGTAGTAAGTTTAAAGCCCCTTTTTGAGTAGAAGGATGCAGAGAAGTTCTCGAGGACTTACATACTAAAGTGAAAGTCTGGTCGTCTAGTCACATCAAGGGACGTTTGGGGAGAACACAGTGTCAGTTTAAGGAGTTCCCACCTCTTAGTATTCATTCCCATTCTGCAATCCTATCATTGTTCTAGCAAAGCTGGTTGTCCCATTCTACTGAAAGGCTGTGCTAAGGCCTGCTACAGCCACACACACTGGATTACTTTTCATCTAGATCAGTTCCCCAAGTTAGCTCCCCACTCAAGTAGGTCTGCAGTAAGAGCTGTTTAATGACAGTACCTAAGCCCAATTAACACAGATAAAAAGGGTCCTCCACTTTCCCTCTCACATTTTCAGCCAGAGACTTCTGCTACTTACTGTACTCCAGCTCTGGAACACACCCAATCACATAAGCCAATGTGAGTCATTATGATGGCAGAAAACTAACGTGGAAAAATATCACAGAATCAGACTGGTTTAGGTTGGAAGGGACCTCTGGAGGTCATCTGGTACAACCCCCTGCTCAAGAAAGGCCACCTACAACAAGCTGCCCAGGACCAGGTCTAGATGGTTTTTTTAATATCTCATAAGGATGGAGTCTCCACAGCCCTCTCTAGGCAACCTGTGCCACTGCTCAGTCAACCTCACAATGACTGAAAAAGTGTTTCCCGATCTTCAGGAGGAACCTCCTGTGTTTTGGTTTGTGCCCACTGTCTCTCAACCTATCACTGGGCACCAGATAAAAGAGCCTGGCTCTGTCCTTTTTGCACCCTCCCTTCAGGTATTTATATACATTAGTATGATCCTCCCTGAGCCTTCTCTGCTGCAGGCTGAACAGGCCCAGCTCCCTCAGCCTTTTATCATAGCAGAGATGCTCCAGTCCCTTAACCATCCTTGTGGATCATCGTTGAACTCTTTTCTGTATGTCCATGTCTCTGTTGTACTAGGGAAACCAGCATCAGACTCAGCACTCCAGGTGTGGCATCACCAGCACTGAAAACAGGGGAAGGATCGATCACATCCCTTCCACCTGCTGTCAATACTCCTCCTAATGCAGCCCAGGATGCCATTCACCCTCTTTGCCACAAGGGCACATTGCCGGCTCGTGTTCAGCTTGGTGTCCACTATGACACCCAGGGCCTTTTCTACAACGCTGCTTTCCAGATGGTCTGCCTTCAGCATATATTGGTGCATGGGGTTGTTCTTTCCCAGGTGCAGAACTTGTTGAACGACATGAGTTTTCTCCACATTAGCAAGTGGAATCAACTTGCCTTTATGATCAGATAAACGTGAAAAAGACACAAGAGAGATAAAGACTGAAGCAAGAAATGGAAAAGCACAAAGGCATGGAAAGGAAATAGACCTCACCATTCAATGGTGAGAAGTTATTGGTTTGGTTCTGCCATTATGTTAAACTGTGCTTTGCATCAATGAACAAAAAGGATGGGTGAGGCATAGAAACAGTCTGAGATTGCTTAAACAATGCTGTCAGATATGCAACCATGGCCTAAAAAAAGCATTTTGGTTTTCCAATTCAGAAAATCAGGAAAATCTGGACCTTTACGAGCACAGGAAATTTAGAAACACTTCTGGGGTAGGTTCCTAAAATTTGTAGTTTTACCTCCCAGGAAGCTCAAATTAATCACAAATTATCCCTTCTTTACAGTTGCTCTATATGTAATACTACAGGTAACACTGACAACATAGGTCAATATGACAACCCTTCCCCAAAGCCCTCTGCAGTGTGTCCTGAAAGTAATACTCCTCCCTCTCCAAACACCAAGCATAAATACATCAAGTGTTTCCTGATAGCACTGTACTTGCTGCATAGAAGTTTTTGGTGCAATACGCATATGACATGAAATTCCATGATTCTAAGCACAATGCTCTTGATGAGAGTGTTGAAGCCACTGTACGGCACAATGTCAACAGTAATATGGAATCACCTACAAAGAAGAAAGCTGCTATACAGCTTTAGGTCCCAGCAACATGTGAAAACCTTGAAAATCTTCCTAAAACAAAAGTGCTAGAGAGAAAAAGGGTAGGTCTAAAGACAAAGTATACATCAGCTGAAAAAAAAAAAGCAGGTAGTTAATTATGCAGTATTTGTACAGTCCTTTTGCCTTCCATGGCAACTCTAAGCCACCCTAACTCTCCCATGACATATAGGTCTGCAACAAGTTAAGTTTCAACTACACTTTGCCTATATAAAGACAGCTGTATGGTCTTAATATTTATACGCATGAACAGTTGATTCACCGAGTGTGATGCTCTATATTAACCACCACCAAAACCAGACTGACTACAGGTCTTATTTTCAGCAGTACTCATCTGGAGGCAGTGCAGATGAAACAAAACAAAAACAAAACTCCAAACAAAATTCAGATCCTAACACTTCAGGAAAAAAAAGCAGTTACTCTGCCTGAAGGTGTTACTTTATAATAGTGCTTGATTACCTCAGCAAGCGTTACTGAGCAACTGAAAACACACTCTTTGTTTTCCCGTCCTTTTATAAGAACCATCCCTGTCAAGACATTTGCAGCAATAGTCTTGCTACTACTAGTTTTTCAGAACCATCAAAAAAGTAGAGGGAATAATAAAAAGCAAATTAAAACAGTTTGTTACCAAGCTCAATGATAAAACAGAGCTTTAACACACTTTCAGTTATTTTATTTTGGGGTTTTTTACACTACAATCATGACAATATTTTAACTCTTGGAAATAACATTAAATTACACTTATAAATTAAATACTTGGAAGGAAATACTATAGGCAATAACATCAATCAAAAGATTTGTGAACCATTATTCCAGACTGGAACAGAAAAATTACACATATTGCAGCTGTGTGTATTAAGTAAAGTTCTTATTATGGCCCCGATTTGACAATATGCTTATAGTGTACACAACTTCATTAGAACTATTCCGAGATTGGAGATCCAGTGCATGTTTGACACGCATCCTTTGAAACAGCAGCCCGTGTCACATAATAAAGAATAATTAAAAGTTATTCAGAAATCCTGCTCTGTGACTGGTTATTACCTTAACCATAATTTTCTAGGTTTAATTGATATAATTTGCCTTTACAGAATTCAAGGCACAGAACATGCTTCTTACCTGTAATTGTTGATACTTTGTTACATTAATCTTATCTATCGATTTAGCCAAATCAGGATGATGGATGACATCATCTACATCTTCTGTGTCTTCAGTTTCAGATGTAGAAGCGCTTTCTACTGTCACTTTCACAGGCATACCTGTCTAATTACATCAGAAAAGAAAAACACACCCACTCACAGCATGACACTATGCAATAAAAATCTAAGATTCAATAGCACCAAAAGCTTAATTTAAATTTCACAGAGTCCCTTGCAATGCATACGCATTATCCAGCTATGCCATTTTGAAATAAATTTGCATAAACCAATGTTTTTAAAAAATCATATGTGTGCATATATTTGGTACATGGCAAGGATTTGGTGGCAGCGGGGGCCGCAGGGCTGCTTCCAGCCCGCTCTGACTGACCCACTGCACGGCAAGGCTGAGCCCCGCAGCCAAGATGGCGGCGCCTTAGGGAAAGCCTAATTACGAAAGGGTAAAAAATGCCAAATAGGAAGAAGAGGAGGGAAGCAAGAAAGTGACAAAGAGCAGAGGGAACCCCAGGCTTGGAGCATGAGGGGTATACCCATGCTCCAGACCAGGGAAGACCTATGCCAGAGCAGGGGGGTGGGCCGGAGGTGCTTTGACCGGTGGACAGCCTGTGCCGGAGCACGTTTTCCCCAAGGGAATGCAACCCATCGAAAGCCTATGCCAGAGCAAGGGATATGTGTGCTGTCTTCAGCAACCATCAGACCCTTCTGTGAGCCATTTTAATCCATTCGTACACACTAACACACTTCTCCATCTTTTCTCAGAAGGGTGAGGCAGGGGGCGAAGATGGAAACGGATGTGAAGGAGAAGGAAGAAAAGAGCAGATTTTTTTTCCTCTGGTATGTTTACTACAGCGGTTCACAGATGGGTGCAAATACAAGTATGTAGTCCAAAAGCAAAAGCAGGAAAGAGAGGAAGGGGGAAGCAGAATGTTTCAGAGAAAAATGCTGTTAATTCTCCCTACTGCCTGGGGAGGGATTGTGACCATACTCCAACCCAGCTTGCTCATAAGGCTAAGAAACCAAAAGGTAGTGATACAGAAATGCAAGTAAACTAAATATCAAAGAAATTTCAACCAAATGCTGACATAAACTATTATTTTGCACTTCTGTGAGAGAGAAACTTTAAAAGTACGCTCCAGTCTAACTTTTAGACAATAAGACTCTACCAAGAACACTTTCATCTTCTTTCAAGTATTCATCTACTAAATAAACCATCATATGAGAGATAATGTACCTGAATCTTCACTGGTAATTCTTCAGTACTATCCACTTGTCCCCCTCTAAAGTTAGAAAAAAACACTTTTGAGAAAAGCAAGTTTATAATATCAATATTGCTACTTCCATTTCCAAACACAGGATTCTAGCACAGGTGAAGCAGTAAGAGTAAAAACTGCATCAGACACTGCACGATACAACCTTAACACTCATTACATCTTCATTTTGTTCTATTAGTACTCCAACTTAACCATGTACTAGAGCAACATTACTGGATGTTAACATTAATATCGTCAATAGGCTTAGTTAATTCAATTTTGCTTAGTTAATTATTATGAACTAAAGCCAATAGGAGATTTGGTGTTCAGCACTTTGAAAAACAAGTTTAATAAAAATAGTTATGATAGAGCAGAGCAAAAGTAATCTTGTTTAAATACTTTTATAGCCTCCATTTTGAGAGGCCAAGGTCTAGGGAATACATTAAAAAACAAAACAAAAACTGTTTCAAAAGGCAGCATGATAACAATATTTCGACTTCCATGTGTAACAATTTAAATTATTTTTTTTAATTTTACTTTACAGGGCTCAGGTGATCACAATAATTATGTTGGCATTGGGGGAGACAGAGCAGAAAGAAGAGGTGGAAAAAATACCTAGGCACCTCGAACTGGATGCCAAATCAACTATACTACAAACTTAGAAAACTAAATTGCATCTTTGGCTATGGTAAGCCTGAAAAATCATTAGTAAAAAGAGAACAATCAATCAAGGTGTGTTTGGTTGTGTTTTGTTTGCTGGTTTTTTTGCTACACCTGAGTATTTTTTGTGTATTTTAAAAACTTACTGGAATAGAATTTATGTAACATCCCCAAAATTTATATAAACAGAAAAAATTATGGACGCAATATGAAATTCTGTGGGTAACTTTCAAATATTTATTTTAAAAAACTAACACTGCTTTCTACTACAGTTATCATGCAGGTTTTATGCTTTAATATTTTCCCTCGTACTATGAAAACCTCACCTGCATCTCTTTGCACGTTCTGCAGTCCGCCAAGGAAGGAAGCCTTTTGTGCCAGGTGGTAGTGGTTTTGGTGAGTAACTATCTTTCACAGATGTATTTTTCTTCCCAGGACTTACAGACTTTTTAGGCGGTAATCCTGTATTGAACAGCAAGAACAGAAGAGAAGGGAATTCATTATACATAATTATTTACATATAAATTCACAGCTTACTGTTCATAAGTAAAATCTCCTATGTAATAAAAGGGACTGTAGGAAATCTACTTTTCAGCATAATTTTGCTAAAGTGTTCAAAAACTTTTGTTTTTCTTCTCAAAAAGAAGGGTGGACAGCTTATCTGCTTGCAATTATAAGCCAGTATACTTAACTGCTATGTTAGGTTGATGTATGTAAGACATGCTGTTATTCAAAAAAGAAAGCAAAGTTTTGTAGCTGAAGAGGTTTATTCACATTCCTAATTACAGATACCTAACTCCATTGCCTCAAGTGGAATCTTAGTCCACGTAGACAATAAGGCTATCTATGTGCTTCAAACTGCCCTCTAGTGGCTTTAGTGTGAAGAATGTTGGTTTTGCAACTGGCAAAAAGCTTGAAGCTAAAGCTGGTACTCGTGTTGATTGCTTCTACAGAATACCAGCAATAGTGAGAACTCGCGTTATTGTTTCTCTGAAACCAATAAAACAAATAACTCTTTAATGGTATATAAATGCATAACCGTGATAATGGGATTACAAATTTCAGGTCGTTCTCAACAACTAAACAGGAAACCACCACAAATATAATTAAGTCAGGCATTTTCTTCTTCCATAACCCTGATCACCACAGTCTATTCGTACAAAAACTTCGATATGATTTATGCTTACCTCTCTGCTTCCAGATAACTAGAGCAAAAATGAAAGACAGCCAAATGTATTACAGTGAAATTTTTAGTAACTCATTGAGAAATATTTAGTGTATTGCAGCTATCAGTACTTAATTATAAATATTCAAGATACTTATGTTATTTCAAACATACTATTTATAATAGATTTATATGAAGTTTTTAAAAAAAATAAAACCTTAGAACATTTTGTACATCAGTAAAAAAACGCGCATGCTTGTTTGTCCTGGCAGAGGACAGTCTGCTACAGAAAGGTTGTAACATCAGAAGAACTAGACAACTTACTACCACAAAGCTTCCTAGAAGTGAAAGTCTGTGGAGAGGATGCACTCAGAATAAATACATGCAATGCTTCCACATACTTAAGTCAGCATATACTACCATTTTTCCAGCCACATATCTAGCAGCACTAAAAACAAGATCAAGTTTCCTGCAGAAACCACCGAAGGTAGAAGACACATTCTTGAATTCAGAATAAATGGAATTATTTTTTTAAGGCAAGTACGCTGCAGAACACTGACATTTAGACACATTGTGTATTTTATAATTAAAGCTCTTAAACACTGAAACAGTATTTTGTAGACAAAATTTACTATAGTCAGAGAAAATAAAAACAGCATTACCAATACGAATAGTAGCTTTTCCTTTTCGACCACTTCCTAGGACAATAGTTCTTTTCTTTGGTCTAGTTTTCAAAGCATCCTTGGAAGACGGAGATGTCAGCCACTTATACTGGAGGTTTTTTTTTTTTTAAAGAAAGACAAATTGTTTTAGTAACTGACATTTAAAGAGGCGCTCATTTAAGACTACAGGGGTTTTTGTCAGATATATGGAGAACACTGCTAGTTACAGAAAGCTTAATAATAAACTGTAAAATTAAGGAAAAACAAAAATCCCACAAAGCCCAAATTCAGACACAGATTCAATGCGAGCCTGAGTGCTACATTACCAGAAAGTGTTCCCAGAACACCACTATAATACCCCATCCAATATTTTCCTTTCTCCTGTGCGAAACACTTCTCCTTTTATAGTAAAAAAAACGGCATTGACCCTATAAAAAGGAAACTCTGGCTTTTGCTTTTCATTCTCAGAAAGCTGGCTTGCTAGGAATGACTGGCTCAGGCCAAAGTCTCCAGAGTAATAAAAGCTTCCCTAACATGATTTTTGTATTACCAATAAAGTTAGTATTTTAAAAAATACAAAGTTTAATTTTCACTGCCTGTAATGAAAAATTCATTCTTACACAGTAAAAGCCTCCAAACTAAAATTAAGACACAGTGATAATCAAAGGCAATTGCTGTACTTCAAACTTCATTTCCTTGCAGCAACAGCTCTATTCTTAAAGGTTCCCCTTTCCCCAATGAAAGTTTTATTATTCCAGGTAGATATTCTTATTTTTCAGTGTGCATCAAGCTTTAGTTAGTACAAAGGAAATGCAGTTGATATTAACACAAAGCTTATCTCAGAGGGCCTTAAACCCCACATCAGAGTACTAGGAACAGCATGCCAAAGTTTTTCCCACCTAATGCACAAGAAAGTTAAAACGCATTACTGTGCTCTAACTAATCAAGTTTAGTCCAAGTTTATCACTGGCAAGAAAAACTTTAAAAAAAACCACTTTGGATTCAAATAATCCTTGTAAAAGTTTTGCTGGGTCTACAGTTGGATCTAGTTCCTGAGACAAATGAACTGTTCATTTTAAACTAAAAAAATAGACAGAAAGATTAATATTAAATTGTAAACTTTTCAGAGCAAGAGTATCTTAATTTTATTTTACTACACACATAAAAAAGCAGCTATACTAGGTTAAACCTGAAGTTCGTCTAGCCCAGTAGCCTGTCTCTTGTCTAGCTGCCTGCTGCCTGTTGTACAACATCTAAGTACAAAGACAGCAAACATACTAAGACAATGTTGAAAAATGACTAAGTCCTTGAGCTGAGACTATGGAGGTAACTTGTTCTATAGACACCTTCAGTGAATTTTTCCTTTAAGTTATTCAGTCTCTCTCAGAATCTACACAAACTTTCACCACCTATTACACTCAATCATATCTACAATTACAATCAATTATACTAGCTACACAGTGCTGCTAGGATAATACAACTTTCCTCTGTTTTAGCTGCCCACCAAATTTAAAGGCATCGATTAGCAGTAGCAGCTCTTCTTGCAAACTTGAAAACCCAACCCATAAGGCAAGCACCTACATGCTATTGAAAAGCAAAGAGAAACAACCAGTTTTTATGCAGAACAGGATGGAAGGGCTGCTGTAACTGGTATCCACTAAGCAAGTGGCAACAGTACATTACAGGCTATTTATGGCAGCCAAGATGTGATCTTTTGTAGGTGTGATGGCTTATCATTATAAGGCCATTCAAAAGCCCACCAAACTTCTCTTTGTACAGCAACACAGCAGCACCTTTATATATTTTCTGCATAAGCAAAACCATGGAGTTGACACAACAGGTGCCATGAGATGGTACAGAATGCATCTCTGCCACTTCTCAGATAAAACAAATTTGACACTTTGCTGAGTTTTACTGATGAGAATTATGAGAGTTAGCCTTTGGTAGGATAAAAAGCTGAAACTAGAGGCAGATGAAACAGGAGGCAGTACTAGGGATGATCATCCATGCAACTCTTTAGCTATCTGTGGGTGAGATATGGTATGAGTTAGGTCACGTGTGCAAGAGTAAGCAACAGATTAGTTTCATACAGAAAACTACACCTTATACCTTGTGTTCAACAAGTCTCTAGACATAGGCTATGCGTAGTCCAATCTATTCTTCATTTTCTATGAATATGAAATCCAGACCTTTAGCAACTAATATAGGTAAAAGAAATAAAAAATCCCTAGTAAATTAAATAATTTGAAAGATAGGTACACATGTTTTCTCCACTACAAAAAATGTACCAGCACATCCTTTTAAAACCTCACAGGTTTGGAGGCAGTACACAGATGACAAAAGGAAGCAATATAGATGCTGACTGTATTCTGTCTGACAAACTTAAGTTACAAGAAAGAAACATTGCTTCTTCAAATTTGTAAACTTAGGCTATAATGGACCGTCCATAAAAAAAATCATGGAAAATCTGAAATTTTTGTATTAAACTAAAATCTGTTAAAAACAGACCAAACTAGAGTGTTAGTTACATCCAGAATTTAGAATATGTCATTAGGACTCTCACAAGAACACTCTTAAATTCTTTTTACTTGTATGTTATCTTTCTTTTAAATCATACAGATGAATTTTGACTATTAACAGCATGAAGAAACATCCCCTGCAGTTCTTTCTGCAACAGAGCTCAGTGACCAACTGTTTCTCTTCATTAACACCTCCTACGATTTACTTATTCCTGAGTTTTGACTCCTTAGAAAAAAAACACCCCAAAAGAAAACCACTCCAAAACACACCACCAACACCCACACACAACAAAACAAAATCCCCTAACGACTGTTGACTTTCAATATAGAGCACAAGATACTACCTCAAAGAAACTCAACTGTTTTTCTCTTCATAATATCCAGGCTTCTCTAACTATCTCAAGACCAACTGTAAAACCTAGATTAGCATAGTAAATGTTTCAGTTTGAAAAGATCATCAACATCAAAATCAAATGTTTGTGTTCATCTTGCTGAACAGGTGGATTATCCCTGGTGTCTACACTGTTCCCACGATAAACAGCAAATATTATTTACAACAGCCTACTCACCGAGCTTATGAAATAAAGGATCTATGCTGCTTTTATTTGTGGAAGAAGCAAAGTTACTTAGCAAGCTGGTGGCCAGTCCTTTTTCATTTATACTGTTAACAAGGTACGCAGAATGACTAGCTTCACCACAAAGACTTAAGATACTGCACTGCCTGAATAAATACAAAATGAGTGTCCCGAGTTGAGTAATTTTTTAGTATATGGGAGATTCCCCAGATAGTTGCTTCTTCTCACAGTTCAACTTTCCAATCATCTTGAGCATTTCCAGGCAGATGCTATTTTCACATGATCCCTGCAACATTTTGCAAGTGTTGATTACATCTGCCAAGGAAAAAGAGTACTCCTTCACAATCAACCTCAATTTCTCCAAAAACATCTTTAAGAGATTGAAGTGGGGAACTGTATTAATCCTCAAGGAATTCTACACATAGACTTCTCAGTTTATTAGATATTCCCCATAGAACCACAGATCTGACTTTAAGCCTTTTCAAAACCAAAAGATCAGTAAGTCCCAGAACAAGAACTGGCATTGTTGCAGCTCTGTGAAAACAACAGTACACTCAAATGTTTGCTGTCTCCTTTGGGAACTGAATCCAATTTCTGTGTTATAAACAAAAGATTCAGTATTTAAACAGTATATCTAATCATAAATGGTTCGGATATTCAGTTTATGCACGTTACTGTAAACTCTCTATGAACTATTTAATAAAGATGGCAAGTACTGTACTTTAAACTGGTTTCTTATATGGTTTGCATTGGAAAGGATAGTCCTGAGTAAATGAAAAAAATTTTAACTATGTAAATTATTGACAAAAAAGAAGTTTAAAAATAAATTAAGTTTTAAATTGTGATTTCCTTTCCTTTTTAATGAAAGTTATTATTACCATGTTAACAACAATGACACGTCATAGAAAGCCTTCCAGCAGTTCAGCAGTAGTATTTACTTAACATTCCATGGTAATGCCCAAATACACAAACATTTCAATTTTTCTTTTCATTAAGTGGATATCCTGGTTTTATTACATGTTACATCTTAAATTACATAAGAAATCATACAAAATGTCCAGTACAATATCATGTTGCTGCTAGTTTTTTGTTGTTTTTTTAACTGCCTAAGAGTCAGACTTTTGTTTATAACCAGAATAACTGTTTTAGATTAATTTGTCCTTAAAAAAAAAAAAAATGCAATGGCACCTACGAAGAAAACCCCAAACTCACTCCAGAATGCCTAACACATACCTCTGAATTAGCACTATTTCCATTCATAAGAACTCTTTCAATAATTTTTTTCATCATAACGTGATCTAGAATGAATTAAGATATCTTATTAAGAATCTCCTGTATGAGACAAGTATTTATACAAACAAACAGATCATTGAATAAGCAGTACCCATTACCCACCCTGCTCCCTTCCCCCATTTTAACACTGTTTAGCTAAATACTGTTGCAGGTTTTTTCCTTAAAAGCGGTTTATTTCCCTCCCAGAATTACTGGTGAAAAAAAAACAAACAAAACAAACCACAAAGATGACAAAGGTAGATACAGTTACATACCAATTAATGGATTTTTTCTTATGTCAAGTACCACTAATGTTGTATTAGTTTGAAGAGCATCTAATAATGACCTTGCTCCTTCACTGGATATTCCACACTGCTGCAAATCAAGTGCTAAAAAGTTTAAGGAGGTAAAAGAAAAATAATATTCAGTGGCATAACCTGTAGTCAATATCTAATATAATAAATCCACACCTGCTGAAAACCTACATTTCATAGAACATGAAGCATGAGAAAAAGAGGACATGACAGTAACAGCCATGTGTAAAAACAAGAATATTACTTTCAGAGAAGAAAACTAGAAATTTAAAACAGTACTATAGATCAACATTAAGAAGTAACTGCTAAACAACTACAAATGAGGCAATATAAAAGTCACAGTTAAGTCACTGCTCTTGACAATTCTTAGTAAATATGATATTCCCAGGCACCAATTAATTTAATTGCCCAGTTACATCATATGTACAAACTCACAACTCAGGTTTAAAAAGTCTGAGCCAATGCTTCTACAAGTTCATTGCTTGCATACATCAGTAAGCCATGTGGTCGCCATGAAGTGTACTATCATGGCTTTGTTATTTAATTCACGTTGTGCATGCACAGTATCACAGACTGGTTGAGGTTGGAAGGGACCTCTGGAGGTCATCTTGCCAAATCGCCTCTGCTAAAGCAGGATCACTTAAAGCCAGTTGCCCCGTACCATGTCCAGATGGCTCTTAAAGACCTCCAAGGATGAAGAGTCTACAACCACTGTGGGTAACTTGTGCCAGTGTTCAGTCACCCTCACAGTAAGAAAGTGTTTCCTGATGTTCAGGAAGAGCCTCCAGTGTTTCAGTCTGTGCCCGCTTCCTCTTGCCCTGTCACCAGGCACCACTGGAAAGAGTTGCCTCCGTCTTCCTTACAGCCTCCCTTCAGATACACCTTGATGAGGCCCACCCTGAACCTTCTCTAGGCTAAACAGTCACACTTCCCTCAGCATTTCCTGAAACAAGAGTTGCTCTAGTCCCTTCATCATCTTAGTGGCCCTTTGCTGGACTCTCTCCAGTAGGCTCCAGCTCTCTCCTGTACAGGGGAGCCCAGGTATGGCCTCACCAGTGCCAAGCAGAGGGGGTGAATCACCTCCCTCAGCCTGCTTGCAAGTCTCTGCCTAATGCAGCCCAGGTTATCATTAGCCTTCTTTGCCACAAAGGCACTTTGCTGGTTCATGGTCAGCTTGTTGTCCACCAGGACCTCCAGGACGGTTTCTGCAAAGCTGCTTTCCAGCCACACAGTGCTCGGAATGTTCTGGTGCATGGAATTATTCCTGCCCAGGTGCAGGACTTTGCAATTCCTTTTGTTAAATTTCATGAGGTTCCCATCAGCCCATTTCTTAAGCCTGTTGTCCCTCTGGATGGCAGCATATCCCCACCTTCCCAGGGATCCAGGCAAGGCTGACTAGCCTGTCATTCCCTGGGTCCTTCTTCCCAGCCTTCCTGAAGATAGGAGCGACATTTGCTATCCTCCAGTCCTCAGGCACACCTCCCCAACACCATGATCCTCCAAAGATTATTGAGTGGCCTCTAAATGACATCAGCCAGCTCCCTCAGCACTTGTGGATGCCTATGGCCTTCTGTATGTCCAGTTTACTTAAGTACTCTCTAATCTGATCCTCTTCCATCAGTTTGCACGTTATCTGGTCACCTTGCTCAAGCTAAAAAATAATTTCAACAGGTAAATATCTGATTCCAGAATGCTATGACTTACACAACCACCATTAGACATTTTGTACACATACACTGTAGCAAAAATTACTTCTCCGAAATACTTGAGACAATACTAGATGACACAATATTATTTGGACACTTTGACAATTCAAAAGAGGAAGAGAAATTTCGTTTGAAAAAAGATTACTCTTTCCTAACTAAATAGTGAGTTATTCTTCTGGCTCCACTTGCTATAATTGACAATTTTTTAAGTTCTCTCCCTGCCTCTACGATATCTTAAAGAGTCAATATTTCACAATACCTTTTAGCCAAAGGTCCTCTCCTAGACAGTCTGCAAAGGCACTTGCTCCTCTATCTCCAACAAGCATGTTGCAGTTGAAAGTAATCCTCCTCAAGCCGGTCATATAGTCAAGGTCAGGTCTCCTGTAACGTAGGCTTTCAGCCCAAGCTTCACCATGTCTTTTCATTGCCTGGTGCTTTGCAAACAAAGAAGCTCTTACCAAGTGCAAAGGCAAAGCCATTATGATGACAAGAAGATCACAAGTTATCTTTGTAACTGATGTTTAATGGCTTGAGTGCTGATATAAGAAACACGGTTATACCATTTCTGAGTTCAAGAAATACAAGTAATTTCTAAATATTATAGTTAAGTTATGTTTGTTCTGATCATCCAATTCGCCATGCAAATTTTTATATAGGGCTACAAAACATCTTATTACCTTCTTTTGGCAGACAGGCACTTTCAACACATCTTGAATAGGAAATACACACTAGGAAATCATGTGTTTTCATGCAAACCAATGTTAACATTAATTAGAATATTGTACTAGTCACAAGCTTACTAATCAGTTAATTAGTAGATTCTACACTGTAAACTCAATTATTCTTACCCAGTGCTTAAGAATACTTAAGACATTTTTCAAAATTGGTGACAATGAAAGAAGTACTCCCCAAAACAGATGTCGGGCACTTGCAGTCGTAATCATCATTTAAAGAAAATACATCAGTCTGAACTGTTATTTGTTTAACTGATCTTTACTAAGAAATATCATATTTAAATCCCCCATCAGTAAACTAAGCTACTTTTGGCATACAAAGCCACAAATTTCAGAAGGACTATTCACATACTTAACTTCAGATGCTTAACTTCACATATGCTGCTCACAAAGTGGTTTGATGTATTTAGAACTTGAAAGTAAAAGAAAAAAAAACCCCAAATGTATTTAAATTCTTGTGAATATTTGGTTCTAGGAAAGGTGTTTAAATTACCTTTAATACATTTGCTATATGTTCTGCCCCTCGCCATGTGAGGCTACATCCTGTGAAGTTTACATATCTGATAGTAGCTGAATTCTTTACACTCTGACAGATTGCTGAAGAAAAAAAAAGCATGCATGTTATCTACACATACCACAGCCAGATTATCAGAACACACTTTTTTGTTGTCATATTAGGAAACTGAATCAGCTTTAATAGGCAAAGGCTTGACAAAGAACTAGTATTGAAACACAAGGTATATTTTAAATATATATAATCTTTGAACACTTTAAACTTATCTAGCGCAAGTGTTTTGAACACTTTAAACTTATCTAGCGCAAGTGTTTTGAACAAGCTAGAACATATTTTATTTCAGTTTACTATGTAGACATGAACAAATCAAGAAAGAGTTAACCTCAAACAGATATTATGACTGTTGTTTTAAATAAAAGTATAAACATCATTATTAATTAGTATGGTTACTTATTAGCATCAAATGAAGAAATTCAAGTCTTTAAATGTTGTTAACTCTTGTACAATAAAGTGAAGATTGTTACTTTAATCACTATAGACAAATTTAAAACAGGAATGGAAATACTGAAAGAATTTCTTATCTACTTAAAGGACTAAAAAAAGAGAAGTATATTTACACACTTTTGATTCCGAACTTACTTTCTAATCCTCCATCTCCAATTGGACAGTGGGCCAAAGAAACACTCTCCAGAGATGAAGCTGTGGCCAAGCCCTTCAGAATAAAAACAACGTTTGTTAACTGGCTTGAAAAGGAAAAATACAAACAGAGAAAAGACCCTGTCACCCAAACTGCTCAGAACTCTTTGTGGTCCCTACAAGAAACTCTAAGGGTTTCGGAAGAAGGTCAAGTGAACCTTAAAGCTCATTTTAAGCTGGTTCATTTCTTTAGCACAGGAGGAGTCGTAGCCTGTGGGCAATGAGGAGCAACCTCCTTTCCTAGAAGCCACTAACAAGCAAACTAGAGTGTTCCAACGCATCTTGAAGACCTGTTTTCATCTCCTTGGTGTCCCACAACTTTCCTTTTGTCACATACATGCACAGTAGTTTGAGTCACAAGTTATACGCCCCAAACGAATGGCAGAGATGTTGCTAAGAACCTTCTAGTAAGCCTCGATGAATCAGGGCAAGGGAAAGTTATGTGCTTTAACAGGTTCAGCAAGGCTAGATTACACTAAAAGTCTCAGCAGAATCATTCATACAATAGACAATACAGACATCTTAGAAGAGAAACATCCTTGTTGGTGACAAGTATTTATAAAATTAAGTTGCTACTTCTCTACGTTCTAAGGATATTTTCCATTTATTTGTATACTAATATATGCTCACCTTTGTTAAAAGTATTAGATCTCTCTCCCTCAGAAGCAAACCCTGCAGTTCTAAATTTTTTAGTACATCTGATATACTGAGACAGCCTTTGACAGCTTTGCATAGTTGGCCAGTCAAGTCTTTTGATCGAATTGCTGGAATTCTCCTTCTAAAGTAAGTTTTATATCTTTCAACACCTAGTAAACAACAGAAATTACACATCAGTAAAATCCAGTCCCTATTACACCAATTACACCTTGCTTTTTTGCTGCTTTTCTTAAATAGAAATAATTCCTTAGGTGTTACAATTCCTCCCCCCATGTATTCAATCACTCAAAAGGTTTGTGCCACAAATTCTAACATGCATACATCAACATATTTATCTTTTATAGCCATTACTACAAACCTGATTCTCCAAGACCCTGTTGATGAAAACTTCGTATTCCAATAGAAGTCAGAGTCTTATTATGCCTGACAGCATTCAGAAGCGGTGCCCAATCAGCAGCTTTGATGCTATCTACAATTAGATCAAGAGCACCCTGATTCAGGTTAGCCTTCACAGCTTTCAGTGGGACAGAGCCTTGAAGAGCACACAGATGTTCATAATGTGAGTAGAAATCCAGCATGCACTGTCTTCTTATTTTGACTGACTCAATCATTTCTTTTATGTGATAAATGTCTCTCTAAAATAAGGGAAGGGAAAAAAAAAAGACATAAACTTTTTGCAATGTATAATTGATATCACAACAATCTCAATTCAACATGCACAACCAAAACATGAGTATGTTCATTTATATTGTATAGAATTTGCATGTCTTTGATGTGGCAGCTAAAACATTGATGCTTACCAACTCTGTAAGTATAGCTGAATGAATAAGGGGGTGGAAAAAACCCCAAACAAACAACAAACCTGCATTTTTATTCTCCCACACAAAACACAAAAGGCCTAATGTTCAAGCACTAACTGCTGTAAAGTTCTTCTTTTCCTCTTAAAAGTTAATTTCGTAGTGCCAGGCTCTGCAGACTCCTGAAAGCCTTGGACACTCCCTGACCCAAGATCAAGGGATACAAATGACTATTCCACAGAGAACTAGTTGTGAGCTTCTCTGCTACTTGAATCAGAAGTCTAAATTCTCAAAATACAGAGTAACTAAATATTTTTGCTATTGCATACCTTATATACTTATCTCGGTAAATTCAAGAAAACACTTTTCAAGCATATATATATATATGCCTATAAGTCTTTGTTACACATTAGTACCCATGTAGCAAAACATTACTAACTCCCAAGTAGAATCTCTAAATACTGCTATGGCACACCTACTAAGAGTAATTAATTCCACAGTCTCAATAGGAATATTTGTCAGTATATTTAAAGGACCCATTTATTTATCTATTTATTTATTACTCAAGATAGCACCAAGTATCCCACTTGGGATATCAAACAATGTTCACATTGTGAACATTATTTCATACTGTTAAAGACTAGAAGACTCCAATATCAACATGGGACAAGAATTACTGTATATGTACAAGCATGTGAGGACAGCCATTCATAAGAATATAATTTAGAAAAAAAAATTACATTATTAGTAGTTAGATGACTGACGGTAATAATAATAGGAATAGAAACTCAAATAGTTCCTCTACGCCCTTTTATTTCAGCTCTGATTTACTAGCATTATTTAATGACCACACTGCGACCACAAGAACATAGACTAAATTATAATGCAACACTTCACCTTCAGAAAGTGACCATCAATAGTATAGCACTACTGACTTCAGGTGATGTATCAATGCACAACATACTACCCTTTTGTCTCCAGAGCTGAGCAATATTCTTTCATGGTGGCCTTCATTGCAACACTTGAACACCACACCTCTAACCGAAGTAAAGAAAGGAGCTCCTGGCCCTAGTACTGACATTTCACCCACTTGCAGGCAGAAAGAAACATACCAGACCCACAATAACTTCCAACTGAGAAACAACTATGTAAACTAAAACTCTTCTGCAGAAGTTAGTGCATCCATCACAATCCTAGAATATCTTGACTGGCTCTGAGAATGTACACAGAGGACAATTATTTAGTATCACTTTCAATACAGAAGGAAGAACCCATTAGATAATACTACCTAGTGTCAAAGTAAAGTTGAAAAAAAGAAAAAAGCACATAGTAAAACAGAGAAACCCAGTTCCATGCTAAGAGTTTTTAGGAAGCTGTAAGTTTATAGCAATTCAAGGAACAGCTGGGCAAATTTACAGGGAGGCAAAAGAATTCCATCCAAGACCACTGACCGTACTAACACCGACCATGCCCCACACCCGGAATGGCAAGACAGACACACAGAGGAAGCTTCACTACGTTATTACTCTCTGCTTATACATTTCATTAAGCATGGCCTGCTGGGACTAAACACTTAAGTATATAATACAGCATCCACCCAACATACACAGAATCACAGAACAGTTCGGGTTGGAAGGGACCGTAAAGATCATCTAGTGGGAGGGGACACCTCCCACTAGACGCAGGGTGCTCCAAGCCCCGTCCAGCCTGGCCTTGAACACTGCCAGGGATGGGGCATCCACAACTTCTCTGGGCAACCTGTTCCAGTGCCTCACCACCCTCACAGAAAAGAACTTCTTCCTGACGTCCAATCTGAACCTACCCTGTTTCAGTTTGAGGCCGTTACCCAGTGTCCTATCATTACAATCCCTCACTCCCTGCCTGGTGAGAGTCCCTCCCTATCCTTCCTGTACGCCCCCGTTAGGTACTGGAAGGCTGCTATAAATACGTAAACAAACAACTCTAGTTATAACTGGGGTAAAACAAGGGGTTTATGTTTCACCCACTTAATATTGTCACCAACCCGAGGAACTACTTCAGTGCTCCGCTACCCCAACGAAGCACACCGTTAAACCGGCGTGAACTGCGAGCTGCGCTGCTCGACATCACCCACGGGGACAGAAAGGCAGCGCTCGGGGAGGGGTAGGGGGGTAGGACACAGGGGGAGCGACAGTCGCTCCCTCCAGCCCCGTACCACCCCCAGCCGGTCCCACCTTCCCGGGAGAGACCTCAGCTCGCCCCTGCCAGCCCGGCCACCAGCCGCCGCCCGCTCCTCCACGGCGGCACCGACACCACCGCGACGGAGTTACCCGCCTCCTCCCCCAACCCGAAGCCCTCGGCCCGCCGGCCGCCGCCGGCCCTTACAGCAGCCGCCCGCCTCCACACGGCGCTCCCCCTCACGCAGGCGCGCGGCCGTTTCCCCTGGCGCCGCAACCGCCGCCGGCCCAACCGTCGCCACGTTGCGCGACAGGCCGCCAGCCCGATTGGCCACCGCCCCGCCAGCCTCCCGCCTCCCACCGTTTAAAATGGCCTCGCCCAACGGCCGCCCCTCGCCACGGCCAGCTCAGCTCCGCCCCGCCCCGTGCTCATTGGCCACGGCGGGAGGCGGCCGCACGGCCCCCACCGGCGGTCCCCACGGCACTGGTGTGTTTCCGACTGCCGGCGGCGGTGGGCGGGGGGGTGACCAGCCCGCTCCCCCAGAGCCCGCTCCCCCAGAGCCCGCTCCCCCAGAGCCCGCTCCCCTTCCTCCCGCGCGCTGGTGTCTGAGCGCAGCCCTGCGGTGAGGCGGGCTGACTCCCCCAGCCTCCGCTCTCCCTCAGGCCCGGCAGCCGCCAGCCCCGGCCGGGCACTTTGCGGCTGACCGGCACCTGAGGAACCGGCAGGTACGTTTGGCTGTCGTAGTCGCTACCGCCGCATAAATGCTCCTGCGGAGGGAGCTCAATACGTTCCTTTCTCCCTCATCCCCAGTGGGCGTCGTGTCTCTAGAGCGGAGCTAGGCAGGAGGCATCTAAAGACAGCAGAGGTTTTAGAGAGAAATTGTACAGCTAAATGGAAACTACAAGTGATAGGACAACAGGAAACAGCCTGAAGCTGCGCCAGGGTGAGGTGTAGATTAGATATTAGGAAAAATTTCTTCACTGAAGGTGTTGTCAAGCACTGGAACAGGCTGCCCAGGAAGTGGTGAAATCACCGTCCCTGGAGGTATTTAAAAGATGGGTAGAGGTGGTGCTTAGGGACATGGTTTAGTGGTGGACTTGGCAGTGTTGGGTTGATGGTTGGACTTGGTGATCTGAAAGGTCCCTTCCAACCCAGGCAGTTCTATGATTCGACTGTTTCCTATAAAAAGCTTTAAATGCAGTGCTAGAAGAAAGCAAACATACTGTCCTTCAGAATGTCATTAAACATGCTGTGTAGCTCTACTGTCAGCAATGCATACACGTAAGGAGCTGTACAGATTTTGAATTACAGCAGGAGCTGCGGGCATCTGGTCTCAGCAGTCTGAGGGAGAGGAAACAAATTCCTTTCACAGCTACATTTCTCCTTAGTTTGGTAGGTTTGTTTACATAGCTATGACTTCAGATCAGAGCATTCTCACTAGCAGTCAGTGGAGAGCATTACAAGGTGCACCATTTCAGGCAAAATGACTCAAATGTAGTCGAGATCCTAGCATTTGCAGTTCATTCATGGATAAGGACACCAGCTACTTAAGGAAATGATTACTGTAAATTCATGACTAAGAGTGATTTGGTTATTTAAAAAGTTACGCTTCTAGTCTGCTTGTAGGCAGCAGGATTTAAAAACTAAAGCTGATCAAACTTCAGAGAAATGAAACAGATTAAGGCCCCTAGAACACTGTGAGAACACTGTATGTTCACACAGATGTAATATTGCGTGCTGTCTTTAACTGAAATCAGAAGCAACTGAAGTAGCGTGAATGCTATAATAGAATGTGCCAGAACAAGAATTATTTCAGGAAGTCCTGAGGTCACTATCCATACAAGTTGTTTCACTGTGACACTTCATGAATCAATATAAAATACAAGGGACACAGGGCCATAATCAGCCAAATGGCAACAACAGTTTTTCATTTCTTGACTGTATGACAAAATATTTCCACCGCTTGTCGTGCCTCTGGGTGCCACAGGCTAAAGTCAAGCAAAATAAAATTTAACTATTCTCAAGAATCTTTACTTTTAAAGATTTACTGTTTGTGCTACTTAGTTAAATCACTTTTTAACAGGTAGGGGGTTAATGAGTGGGGACTACTTCACTGCCAGTGCACATGCATTTGGAATTTTCACTTTGATTAATATATCCATAATCGCTTTTGTACTTTTAATTGCTTTCTTGTCTTATTTCTCTGGACAGCCCTTTCACTTAGTCAGGCTTTTGCTTTTGTGTGGAGTGACGTCTACAAACATCTTTTATCTACAAATCAAAGGTGTAAGATGATAACCACGCTTTCTAAAATCAATTAGAGGTGGAATGTTTAGGCATGTCCCTTTTTTCTTTGGAAAATTAATCTAACATGCTTGATAATTGTATTTCAGAAGTAGTAACTTGGAATTCTATGCATTTTAAGCTATGAAAAATAGAAAGCATCTGTGAAGATTCTATGAGGGACAGACCTGGTGTTGGCAGACATTGTATATTGGAGACTCTCCAGCCTTGCATTTTGTTGTAAATTACACTGTCGACTGTAGGGACTCTGATTTCAAGATCAATTTTGAATCACAGCAGCACTGTCACTGCCATGTAAATGAAACAAGAAGCTTATCTATATGCAATTGATTAGTCATGTGTTGTGCACCAAGAATAAGCCTGAAATAAAAGGAAGATGAAGAGTGACTAGACTGTTAATATAGCTCTTGTTATTTTGTAGCATGTGAAAACTATTGTCTATGTTCTTTATTGGATATAGCCTTGAAACAATCATGCTAGATCTCTAAAACTGCAGGCTGCATAGATCGTAATTAAGTTATAATTAAAAGGGAATTTGTCTTGTCAGTAAATAGACATCTGCAAAGCTGAAATTTATAATATTGCAGAGACTCTGCTGCAAGTTGCTCCCTACCAAACTTTGTTTGCTTTAAAAAATAACGCTTAGCATCCCTTTCCTCAGCATTTGATTGATTGGTTTTGCTTTGCATTCTATTTAATCCCTTAAGTTTTAAGATACCTTTTTACATCTTTTTTTTCTTTTAAATCAAATTTTGATACATATGACACATCTGCCAAAGGGGCTGGGTACTGAGGAAGCGTCAAAAGTGTTCTTGTATATGAATCATTGTGTAGGCTCTAAATTCAAGCTCTATGCAGTAGGCAGCTGTAGTATGTGTAATGGTGAATCTGCAGTAGGTGTCTCCTGCATCTCCATCTTTCATTTGTAGGGTTTTCACAGCATACAAACTGAAGTAATCCTCTTTTCTGGCCACAGTGTGCTTTGAAAATAACATAAAGGTTTGGATCATCAATCATTTGCTAAAGAATTTAATAAGATATTGTAATTCAAGAACTGTTCTAGATTTCTAGGAAAAAAAAAAAAAAAAAAAAAAAACCCAAAAAAACCCATACAGGCAAGTTATGACCACCTCTACCTGAACCACAGTTTCATGTAAAGGGGGTATGTACTACACCCTTATTTTGCAAGTGATAAAAAAGCCATATTATTTTCTTGTCATCAAAAGTGTTCCATAGTCTTTTGTGGTCACAGACTTCCAGATAGTTATACTAGTGTCATGTATTCGATGTAAATAGAATAAAAGACAGAAAATAAATGTATTAGAGCATCAAAGTTTGCCACAGTTGAGACTTAACAATACTTACTCAGGACACTAGAAAAGAGGATGATTTACACTATTAGTGATTGACAAGATACTAATACAACGCATTTTCTAGTAACTTTTCTTCATTTCTTGCATTTATTCATTGCTGTATCTAGAAGCCCAACTCACTCAGCAATAACGAGACCTTTTTTTTCTGTTTCTCAGTAACTATCCATACAGTTGAAGTAGTATTTAAATATTTTTAAGCATGTAATACATATTACATGCTTGTAAAAACATATTTTTTAGGGTACTGAGGTCTTGGAGTAAGCCATTTTGCTGTATTTCTTTTATTCATGTTCAGTCATTGCCTGCATAGCACTTCTGACAACATTATGAAAGCTATTTAGTTAATTTTCTCTCATTAAGGCATTAAAAAATGAGACTTTGGATTTTTACTGTAGCGTTTTATCTTTTCTCTTTGGCTAGATTTCTCATTTTTATGTAAAATGCCCTATATTTTGTAATTGTGACTGTAACCATTACTTGCTTTTCCAGTCAGAGAGAGTTCCCATTACTGTCTTAGATCTTCAAACACACGAAATTATTTGGTGAGATACCAGATGTCTCTGCTCTAGAGAACAGTCCCAAAACAGACCTAGTTCTGTCACTTTGGCAAACGCTGTCTTCTTCACCAGTCATCATTTTGCTGAATTTGTTGAACTGATTCTTGTTTTCACTGTTTTCTTCCTGTATCTTTCTAGGCCATATGCTCTTTGGATTTTGTTTGTTTGTTTGTTTAATGTATACCAGTTCTTTTAAGCTGATTTAGCACCGCAATCATTTGTCACTCTCACACTGTAGCCAGTGCTCACTTTCTTACAGGCATCACCCAGGGAAAAAAAGGGCTGTGCGCTCTACCCCGTCAGTGGGTGGGCAGCGGATATTTTCTCTTGGCTTTATGGGGACGTCTGGCAGGCATCGTACTTTATTGGTGTTCTTCCACATTATCCCTTACTGCAAAGTATGTGCTAAAGTAACAACTTAACATTTTGTCTTTTTTTTTTTTTTATGGCTGTATCTAGCCTTTTAAAGTCTGCTTCCAAGACTAAATAGCTAGCAATTTTCCTCTGTTGTGCAGAATGCCAGCTGGCATTAAATGCTAAGTGGCAAAAGGACAAAAACAAAATTTCCAAAACTATTTGAAAAAGTTTTAAGAACTGCTGCTAGGGTAGTTCTTTATAGCTTTTGTCCTGAAGCCTGAGAGGATACTTTGTTGCTAGGTGGCAATGTTCCTCAAGCAAAGATGTGTTTGTAGAGCCTGGAAATCTTCTGCTTAAAGCAAGGAGGAAACAATTATCTCACTGTGTCATCATTAGACAGCTTTATCATATTTTTCTTGGAAGTGCATGATTGCATAATGACAAGTGCACAGTGTTATTTATTATTTGCATTATACTGTAACAGGACATGACACTTTAACACACACAAAAAGTGTAGAACAAACTACAAAATCTTAGTGCCTAACTGAAGGCAGTCCAAAGGCACATCAAGTTAAAAAAAAAAGAAAAAAGTGTCATTGTTTGTGAATTTTCATAGCAAGGCACAATGAGAGATCCAAAGAGGTATGAAACTTGGTATAAAGAAAGTTCTTCTGATAATAAGCATTTGCACAAAAACTCTTGAAACATGGAGTGAGCACTGGAGACTGAAGTAGTGATAAAGAGATACAATTTGGACAGCCTGAAAAGGAAAGGAGAAAGGCCAAAATGGAAGAATAAAATGCTTA
The DNA here is from genome assembly GCF_963924245.1 of Chroicocephalus ridibundus. NCBI lineage: Eukaryota > Metazoa > Chordata > Aves > Charadriiformes > Laridae > Chroicocephalus > Chroicocephalus ridibundus. The sequence goes on from NC_086316.1 coordinate 45,397,011, forward strand.
CAGATTAAAGAGGGAAAAAAAAAATGCGGAGAGCACAAGGGTAAATAGTCTTTGTTTTAGAAATCTTGAGCTGGATATAGGCCAAATAGATGTAGTTCTTTTCTCTCTGCAATAGCCATCCATGCCATCCATTCCATGGATTAGCACTTGTTTCAGTAGACTGGGATCTCCAAGTCCATGTGACAAAGCCTGAATGCAAAGCAGAAGTTGTTTAGTGGAAACAGGATTTTTTTCCTTTTGTCTACCACTGGCTTGCTTTTTGTTCTCAAAAGCTAGGTTTCTAGCTTGCAGCATAATTTTGTTGTTTCTTTCTGTCTCGCTGTCAGCTATGTACAGAAAAGCTTTTCTCCCATTTTGTCTCTCCTTCTCATTCATTGTCTTCCTTTTACATTTTTTTTTCTAAATTTTCTGTTTTTCAAAATTGCTGTGAAACAAAATCAACCATCTAGTTACAAAAGTCTTCGAAAATAAATCATTATTCCCCCAAAATTTGTACTGAAAACTATCTAAGATCAATTCTGGAAGTCATTTATTGTTATAACTTTAACAAGAAGCCACAATGAAAAAATCACCCAGAAAATTAAATGCCCCAAAGTTAGGAAATGACTAAATAATGAGTATGGAGGACATAGAAAGAAAGTATGCACAAAAATAGCAACATCATTTGCTATGTGTTGATATATGTGATCTATTAAATAAGATACATATACTATATATATTATATTGTATATATGATAAAAATATATAATAGGTATAATTATATACAATTGTATATATGAGCATACATTAAATATGTAAAATAATATATTTGAAATAACATCTTTTTTTCTGTTGAAACAGATAATTAAGTAGGTAAGATTTATGATATAATGAATGTATAAGAAAATAATGCAGTTTTAGCTAGCTGCTCTTGACCTTAATTTCTCTCCTAGATTAGGAACTATTTCCTAGGCTTCATTGCATAGTTAGTCATGCTGTTTTGATTCACTGCACAGCCTGAGCTGCCAGAGTAAGTTATAGTAACAGTAGTAATTACTATATATTAATTTTAAAATATATAGTAATTTTGAATATCAGTGCTGAAGAAGGATGGAAAACATATTTTTTTCGTGAGGGTAGCTTTCAGATATGCTTTCTATCTGCTGATGAAACATGGATTGCAACAGACTCAATCACATAGAATTAAATGGTTGAAAGAAGGAATAGTCTCTATCCTCATTCCATTTTTGTAATATTAACGCATATTGCAAGGGGATCCTAATGCCTGAGGAACACAGAATTTTCCAGATAAAACATCTCCCAAGAGGCATAGACAAGAACCAAGATACCCAGGTAGCTAGCGTACTTCATGCTGCTGCTGAACAGCCAGGTGTTCCTGCTGAATGCCTGCACGCTTGGGCCCGGAGAAGATCAGACAGAGACAGCTAGCAGCACAGGATGAAGCAGAATATGGTTCTTGCGCAGCTTTCCTTACCAGACCTGTACTTAGCTATACAGGGTAAGAGACTTAAATACCACTGGATTAAGTCAATGAAATTGAATTAATTCATCAAATATTTAGTGCATAATGACAATAATAAATGTATTTCTTCTGTTCAGCTTTCCATCATTATTAGTTTAATCACTTCTGACATTTTACTCAATATATAATAACTTCTTATTTTCTGTTAATGGCAAGTCCCCATATGACATTAAATGAAGCTTGCTCAGACTCGGAATTTTTGCATATTTGCATAGTTCTTCTTGTGTCTTTGACTTTGAGAGATTTTTCTATGAGGGTAATCAGTAGATCATTTTATATTTCTAGATACAAGTTTATTTTTAAAAAAAAGAACTAAAACATCAACAAATTTATTTGGAACTGGATACATGTATTCTTGTTTTCAACCAGAAATAAAGTTTGAATGTATATTTTATTAAAATGTAGAAGGCCTTTATTAAAAGTTCGTAACAACAAAAATAGAAATTCAGAACTTCTTTAGAAAATATTGTCTAGTGTTCTGAAACTTTCTGAAAACAACTAGAAAGAGTCTTTATTATTTTCTATTGAGGTAATATTTATCTACATATTTTGCTACATAAGTTTGCAAGGATGAACTAAAATTTCATCTTAGTAAGTTTTTATCCATCTAGATTTGCACCTAAGTTTTAAATTCAGAGAAATGTGTATTTAAAGCTTTAGATGGGGGTCTTTTGGGGAGACAACCTACTGTGACATCTGGGTTACGATCTATTTTGGCAACAGTATTCCATCACATAATCCCCTTACACTGAAGGTTATATTGTTTTAGTGGGCAATTGCTGTTATTTCCTTTCTTTTTTTTTTTTTTTTTAACACATTCTTTGCAAATAGCTTCGTGTAAATAACTCAGCTGAATTGGAGCCCATTTTTTGAAAAATTTTGATGAAATTCAGTGAAAGGGAAGTAATATGTTTTTCTTGTTTAAACCAAATTCTGCTCTTTCTCAAAAGCATTAAAACTGTCCTATGTTAGAAATGCCTTTTAAACTGTTCTTTCAGGTGAAGCTTACAAATTTCCATAAGAAAGTAAATTCTGAATGTAAATTATTCTTTTAAATTAAGATAAATATTTGTGCTGGTTTTAATGGACTTTCAAATTATACATTAAGATCTCTAAGTAACATTATTTTTATTTTGAATATTCTTTTCAGGATCTTCCTAAAACACCTTTTGCACCTGTCATCTGAGAAAAAATGCTTTGATAGTTCATTTTAAATATGAATGGCTCCCAATATATGCAAGCCCTAAGCACCAAAAATACAGAAATTCACTCAACTTCATAAGCATCTAGCCAAGGCACTGAGCTTTCTAAAATGCAAATAAGAAATTGTTAACTTCCTAAAAGTTACAAAAATATATAAAGGAAAGAAAGTTCTATAATTTTGTAATGTCAAAAAGGCAAATTTAAGTACACCAAACAACCTTTTATGTTTTATAAAGCCAGTTTTATTTCTTAATATAAATTTCTTAATATAAAAGTAGTTTATGACAAGTGAGACATACAAGCCATAAAAGAATGAACTGGCATACTTTTAATCCACACTTAATAAATTACAGTCTATACTGTAATGACAAGGACAGTATTACTTCCAAATATGTTGCTCAGAGAATGCTCGAATCTTGAGAATGCAAAACTAATTTCACTTAATGAGAGAAGGATACAACAGGAAGAATGATTTTTTTAGCACCTGTCTTTGAGAAAAGTAGACCTCAAGAGAGATTGTACTGTGCAAGAGAGTATTTTGAGGAAAAAAAAGGTGACATACTTAAATAGAAACTGTTAATTGTTTTTTTTCTGTAATGATCAGTGGAATTTATCTAAATTAATTTGAAAACTTTGATATTTTAATTCTTTGTTTGCATTTGTTAAAAAGACTGCACGTAAAGTATGATTAATTTGAATTAATCATAATGGCAGATGTTCATAGCACTACATTTCTGTAGTGTGGTGTGAAGTTTGATTCTCTATCTAAAAGCACTTAAAGTACAATACAAAAATTGTTGCATGTGAAAAGATTTCAGGCTTTTCTGAAGGACTTTTCTGCAACGCTTCACACAGAAATAACAACTATGATACCACTAAATTTCAATATACTTGAGACAAATTTAAAAGGGTCAGCAACATTACTGCTCTCAAGAACAAATTTTTTAGCATCAAATCATAGCAAGGCTGTGTAATTTAAAGCTAGATTAAATTTGTCAAGAAATTAAGCTCCATTTTCAGAACTACATAAGGTTGGATAAATAATGGAAGGATAATGTGTTAAGAGTAGGATTTGAAGAATAATTAAGCACATATAAAGCAAAACCTCACTGTATTTCAGACAGTCTACCCAAACTTCTAAAATTGTCACCTGAGTTTTCATAACTGTCAGAGATAAATATTTTGTTGCTTATAAATGAAAGAAAATTTCTATTCAGAAATCACTAAGAATCAAGAAATGGTCATCCCTCAAATTGAGACTACAACGGACATCCTTCTTGTTCAGACCAGGCAACCCTGTAGCGTCCCTCTGGTTGATGCTCCAGCTGTGGCCAATGGAAATGCTGTGTAGGCACAAAAGCTGCCCCCTTTTCTGCAGCCCACTCCCCTTGTACTCTCCACAGCTGTTTTACTAGGGGTGTTGGGGAGGACAATCACACCTCATCCTTTTGGTCTCCATTATTGACCTGTCACTCAGTACTGTGTGTTATCCCTCTTTTGAAGTTGCTCGTGTTGTCTGCCTCTACAAGCTTCTGGGCAGCAAGTTCCACAAGTTCAACACCTGCTATGTAAGAAGTTTTAATTTTTACACAAAATCTCTGGGTTGTTTCATAAAATGTCCCTTAGTTCTGCAAATATGGGATTTAGTACATAACGGTTCCGCATGCACTTGGGCAACCACCTTCATGATTTTTTAAACTACAATCATATCCTCAATCAGGCTTATCTTCTCCAAACTGAAGTCCTGGTCCTTCTAATTTATTCTTGCAAAGAAGCTGTTCCAGTGCATGACTATTTTAGTTGCCCTTCTCTGAGCTTTCTCTAACTCTGCTACATCCTTCTCAAGATCCAGAAAACAGAACTGGACGTGGTACCCGGAGCCCACAGGCTCACCAAGGTTTCAACCGGAAGGACATGCCTCTGGCCTGTTTTCAGCACCCTTTTGGTGACTGCCAATGTCCTGTTGTATTTTTCATCTTCTAACGCTCACTGGGACAGTGGTTTCAAAGAGGTGTCAGTGGTGACTCCCAGAACTCCATCTGGAGTTGTAAATTTGAGTTAAGCATTATAAAAGCATTTAATTGCATGGTTAGTGTACCTCTCATTCTGAGTAGAATCATGTTTTCAGTGATGAATTTTCCTATGCTTCCTCAGTCAAAAAGAATAAACACCCATGAGTACTGATTTTAAAGCAGAGCACAAAATAGGAAATGCCTCTTCTGTGATAGTCTGCATCCTTGACCTACGCTTCTTGGAGAGCCATTTGTGTGAGTTCAGTGGTACTGGTTTTGCAGAAGGAAAAAAGACAACATGACAGCAGAAAAGCTTTTAAATATAATATAGAATCAGTTTTCTTTATATAAAAATTATTTTTCCTGTTATTACTTCTCTCTCTTGCAGGGAACGTTTACTTTCTTTTTATTTACCATGAATCTTTGACGTTATGCTGGAGACTGCTTCAGGGGTCAGACAGCCCTACTTAGGACATGCATCTAATATGTGTAACTATTTAAAAGAGCCTGAAATAACATAGGTTTGGGTTCACTTGAGCGGTTGGGATGAAGTAGAAAATTAAGGAAGAATTTTTATATTATTGTTCAAGAGCCTCGGAGGAGTGAAGTTTTCCAGAAACAAGCTGGTATTATTAGTACTTCATATGTATTCAATACAATCCAAATTGAAAAACTGAACACAAAATACATAAGGAGACTTCATTTGCTACTAAGAAAACTCACATGACTCACTGAAGAGTCTGCAATTCTGCTTGAACTTTCTCAAAATGACAGTCGCATAGAAAATTGGAGGACTGGGACTTCAGCAATTAACTGCAGCATATATATGGTTGATGGCATTTAGAAAACACTGAGAAACATCCCATTTTCCCCAAAGAGTAATATTTTTCAGACTTGTAGCCAAGGACAAACACATTTTCACAACAGTGACATATAAAGACACAGTAATGTTTGCCTGACTCAGAACAAAAAAGTAGTCTGGCAGCCAGCCAATCTTAGGCTCATTGTTTGAAAAATGTTAAAGGACAAAATCCAGCATCACAATCAGTTCATGTGGAAGTAGGAGGGGGGTGGAATGAAGGAGTGGGAGTATAGAAATACAAGTCTAGGAGTATAGAAGTATAGGAGTAAGAGTATAGAATGTGTTGTCCTAGTTATGGGACGGTATTTGTTTGATGGTACCTAATACTTGCCTATATAAATATTTTTGATCAACAAGTAAATAATTTTTTTCCTTGGATTTCACTGCCAATAATGTCTCCATCTGGAAGCAGATTGTTCTTTTCTCACAGATTTTTCCACTGTTCTCCTGAACATTATTTCATGCCCTTTTCTCCTGCTTGCAGCTCCAACACCCTATTTCAATTTTCTCTAGAGAAATCATAAATAAAGCATTGAACTGGCAGAGAAAATAATCTAATAGGAATGGTGTTTCTGTGCATTCTCCAATATGCATTAACTGCCGAATATAAATTCACTATACAAATATATACCTTTGGTATCTTTTTTGTTACTTTATTAACAGATCACTTTGTTTACATTATTGAGCACCAGCTGGTCATATGCAAATTCAGACCCCTTACCCACAAGGAACACTGTAGATAAAAAACATTCTGACACTAATTCTGATGCAGTGTGAAGGTATAATGACACAGCAATGCAGGAATTTTTAGCTGTTATTTTAATTATTTAGTTGTTGTATATAGTGCGTGCTCATTTTACATTATCACCTGAAAAGTCTACTATAAAGACATGAGTTTTACTGTGGCATGTAGCCTAATGCACTACGCTGTATGTGGTGGGTTGACCTTGGCTGGCTGCTAGGTGCCCACCCAGCCGCTCATTCTGTCTTTCTCAACAGGGTAGGGGGAGACAAAATAAAAAGAAAAAGCTCATAGGTTGAGATAAAGACAGGGTGATCTCTTACCTATTACTGTCAAGGACAAAACAGACTCAACTTGGGGAAGATTAATTTGCTGCCAATTAAAAATAGAGTACAATAGTGAGAATCAAAGACAAAAGTTAAAAACACTTTCCTGCCCCCCCGCCGCTTCTTCCCAGGCTCAACTTCACTCCGTCACTCCCAACTCTTGGACCTCCTCCACCCCAAAGTGGTGCAGGGGAAATGAGGAATGGGGTTGTGATCAGTGGGTAACAGCTTTTCTGCCGCTCCTTCCTCCTCACGCTGTTTCCCTGCTCTGGCGCGGGGTATCCTATGGGATACACTCCTTCACAAACTGCTCCCATGTGGGTCCTTTCCATGGGGTGCAGTCCTTCAGGAACAGACTGCTCCAGCCTGGGTCCCCCACAGGCCATGGGCCATGCCAGAAAACCTGCTCCTGTGTGGGCCGTTCCCGGGCTGCAGCTTCCCTCAGGGCATGTCCACCTGCTGTGGCGTGAGGTCCTCCACGGGCTGTGGGTGGATATCTGCTCCACTGTGGACCTCCGTGGGGCTGCAGGGGGACGATCTGCTTCACCACGGGCTGCAGGGGCATCTCTGGTCCAGCATCTGGAGCACCCCCTCCTCTCCTCCACTGACTTTGGTGTCTGCAGGGCTGTTTCTCCCATGTTTTCCCTCACTCCTTTCTGCTCTGGAGTGGTTTTTACCCTTTCCTAAACAGGGTTTCCCCACGGTGCCACCATCTCAGCTGCGGGGCTCAGCCATGCCCTGCAGTGGGTTGATTTGGAGCCGGCTGGAAGCAGCCCCAGCACCCAGGCACGGCACCCTGTAGGCCATCCCACAGCCCCTGCTCAAGGAATGGAGTGGCACACAAAAGGGAAAATGTGTACATATCATTATCAGGATAATGTAAGGCACACATGCTTCTCAATCTTGAAAGGTTTTATTCTGAAAATTACAAATTTAAAAAAAAATATTATTTTTTTTTACCGGCCATATAATCTTAAAGATAGCTGTTATTATCTGAATAACTGAGGCAAATGGATACCTGCAAGAGCAGTGTTCCCAGCAATTGTTAATGATAATGTAATTCTCTCTGAAAGGAACAGGCTAATTGAGAAAGCAGCTACTGCCCACCGTATTTCTAGCCAGGTCAGAAGAGCAGAGCAAACTTAGAAACGCAATGAATGAACAGTATATAAATAGCAGCATCAGCCTGATTTTTATTTAAGATGATCTTGACAACAAGGTACATACAGTTGCCATCACAGTTAGTTTCACGAGGGTGTCCTGCTAATGACTCACCGAGTGCACACCCAGAAGAGTACAAGATGAGGAGAATATCCTGTGCCAAGTACTAAATAGAAGATAGATGTTTTTCGGGTGATGGTTTCATTTAAAGAAAAATAAAGACAGAGAAAGCAAAGTTAGGAAACGGCATGCAGAGACGGCGTGCAGAGACAGCATGCAGTCCTGTGAAGAGCGGGAGAGTGGCAGCGCAGGAGTGAACCAAAGTGCCTGAGAAGTGGTTCGAGTGAGGTGGCTCTTGTCCCACATGTGTACCTAACGTGGCCTCTTCCACTCTCTTCCTTGTGATGACGATTTGTGGTCCTCACTGACTCAACATCAGCTGCTTTAATCTGAATGATTCAAAAACTGCTGAGGAAACCCCAGAAAAGGCATGCCTATCTGGAGCCATTTTTGCTCAATAATAGTCATCCACCATATTCCAGTCTTTCTTTACTGTTAAGTTTTCTTTCTAACCTTAAGCTTTACTAATCAAGTTATTTGAGTGACTAGCATTTAATTTTGTGGCAAGTCAAGAGCTTTAACATGCAGGATGATGCTTATTTATCAGAGAGGTGACAGTACCTGTTCAACTTCTTTTTTCCTGAGGTCTGGTGAAGAGAGATAATCCTTTTTTTTGACTCAAATTGATCTAAGTTATTATTCATTTCGATGCTACTGTGATTTACTATAAAAAAAAGAATGCCTTCCTGTACCACCAAAAAAAGAACGCAAGCGCTGTTGAAATCAGTGTGTTCACTGTGTTCACGCATTTTCCTGAACAGCGGAAATCTGCAGAACTGTGAATTTACCCAATATTTGTGCAACACTGGACAGCTAATTCTGTAGATCTAAATCACTATCTTTCAATTGAGAAAATATGTTAGAAGAAAACAAATGCAAATTCAAAGTTAGGAGAAAGTACTTTAGAAATGGATCCGAAGGAAGGTTCTGGACAGGGACCTGGGGCAGAGTCCTGATGAATCCTTGTACCCCCGACATGGCCAATAAGTAGCCCATGAACAAACACATTTAGGCTGGGATCTCAAAGGAAGCCCCCGGCCATTCAAGCAGCCTGATACTGGAATCTGCTTACAGTAGTGGAAACAAAAATTATTTCTTATGAATTGGGGCTTCATGTATTTATGAAAGGGGTTACACTGCACCCCCACAGCAAAAGGAGCCTACAGCGTCATCCAGCAAGTCATGATCCTGGGAAATAACCCAAATCTACATCGCTATCTCTGTTTCTTTATGGTCAGAATTATCCTAAGGAAAGAAAGGTGTTTTCAAATCAAGCTTTACTGTCTGCTTTTTAAACTATCCAGCTGGCATTTTCTGTATGTAGACTTTTTTTTCACAGTACAGCTGACTTTAAGGCCCTCAGGCTGGTACTTCAATTCTCCAATACCTAGACGTGAGATGAACTGTTATGAAGACAAGAAAAGCCCTTTGTCTTCCGCTTTTAGCTTTTCAGCCTGTACTTATTTAGAAAAACACTTAAAAATCATTTCACTTTTACGCACGTATGTAGATCTACTTGAGCCAAGTGGAGTCCACAGCTTACCTTGCAATTTTCACATCGTAGCTGATACTTCTTATTTTTATACAGAAGAGACACAAAAAATGGAATAGGTGAGATTAAGAATAGCTGTTGCTGTATCATATGCAATAAAATACTTCTTTTATACTGAACTGCTCACGCACATATTAATATTTATATTAATATTTTACATATTTTACATATTACATATTAATATTTAAAAACAAGTTTGTACTGCTATTCATTATTTATTGCTACTTAAGGAGTAGATAGGATTTCTAAACAGACATACTGATTAGACTTTTCTCTCACAGGGGGAAAAAACACATTCAGCTTATGGCCTGCATTAACGTAGTTTATCAATTAAAGGCTCCGTTTTTTTGGGGTAGAGGACATGTTCTGAACATTTCTTAAACTCTGAAATATTAAACTGTTCATGCTAATGCAGATAACAGGGAAGACACCATCGGTTGAGCAACCTGTTTTCCCAGTCTGCAAAATGAAGTTTTTATTGCAAAAGTAAACCTTGATTTCAAATATTGTCTCATGAAACAAAACTTCTGGGAGTCTCTGTGAGGCTTTCATCAGAAGGCAGTTCAGCACACTTGAATGCCTTTGGAACTTTGCTGAATTTTACATCTAAGTATCACACTGACCAGTCAAAGTTCGTAAAAATTTGTCTGGTGGCAAATTTGATGACAAAAGCCTGTGTGTAAAAGTAAACTCATCTCTATGATCTTTGCTGTAACAAACTCAAATTAAGCCTCCAGAAGTGTTTTTAAACACTGGTCATCACAAGGAGTATTACACAGCATGCATCTACTCAATATGGTCCTTCAAAGGAGAGAGGCTTGTTAGAGGTTTTGAGGGTGGTAGGTGCAAAAAGGAAATCCAAAAATGGACAGCCAGAAGAAAAACAGATCATAAATGCTGACCAAGGAAACGATGTCCTAAATCAAACAAGTCATATTTGCTTATTAATGAGGGAGGTGCTAATTGATGGTGACATTTTACTAATAGTGATGCATTTACAGTTGCTAAAAGAGTTACTCTGTTCTTGTTTGCAGCATGGCTGAAGTTTTCTCTCATTTCAGTTCGTACTCCTGTTGAGGCAGTATACATGAATACAGAGAGGGCTTTGCCATGGCAGAGGGAAGAAAAGGTACCTGTTGAGAGACCTGGTATTGTTGATATACCACCATTAGCACACAGGGCTTCCCATACGTATTTCTCTTACAGCCACTATCAATTAGGACTGGAATCCCAATGTACTACACACTAAATAGAATTACAGAAAAAAGGAAATGCACTCCTAAACTGTTGATTCCTGTCTGTCCCCATGCATTGAAAAGCAGATCTGGTACTAATGCATGAAATGATGCAATGTGCACATAGTGGCCAAATGGGTCAATGAAGGCAAAAGTGGAATGTAATGGAGGTTACAGCAATTAAGCAAACTAGGGCCTACACTTTGTAACACAGAATTCTAGTAACAAACAGTACCCTTAGCTCACTGCTAGAACTGGGTGTTCTCAGCATGGTCAGGTCTTTAAGTAGTATATCAGATGTAAGCCTCAAGGAAGGACTTGATGAAGCTTTTGTGGAGACTGTGGAGCTGTTTTTTTCCATTCATAAAAGGATGAGAGAGAGGGACAGCATTCGTAGAGGTAAAAGAAAAAGATTAACTGTGCTTTAGCAGCAGGAAAATGGAATTAAAACTGCAATTAAATTGTACTTTACATGATATAGGGAACAGAAAAATTGTGAATGATCTGAGGTTAAAAATAAACGTCTTAATGAATCTTGGAGAGCTCTCTCTCTAATGAGACCACAAAGTCGGGGCAAAAAATCAACCACTTTGGTTTAGCTGGTTTATTTTTTCATTGAGTAGCACAGATGACTGAATGAGCAACACGATCACTTTGGAAAGAGTGCAGGAAGGTGCTGTACTGGGAGCCTTGTGTAAGACATTGTACTTGAGGAGTCGGTGATTTTGAACAGACTGTGTCTGCTCTACTGGGACTCGTACTTGAGAAGCCTGGATGTTATCAGTATAGTCTGTAAAGTATAATACATATTTGGGAAAGGTAAACTACATGTGGATCAAGGTGTGGAATGCATTGATCCTAAGTGGGTTGCATGCTGCTGGAGTAGCCTGCGGGCAGCTCCTGCTCAGCACTGCGATCACACCTCCTGCATGACCTTGCCCTTGTCTAGCAGGGCACAAGTCATCAGAATAACATCCTTTAGGGATAGAGCTGTTTTCTTGTAAAGAAATTATACACGGCCTGGAATGACAGAAAGGGAGAATTTCTCCCCGTGGTCAAGATCTGCTCTGCGCAGCATGCCATGGGAAAATCCACTGGGGCCCTGGCGGATGCTGCATGAACACGGGATGTAAGATGTTACTCACTATCTATACTCCTCTTCTGTGTCTTTTTGAAGCAGTTATCTTATTAAGGTATTTGTGGTTGGGACTTTCTTATTGAGATCCAGAAAAAGCCCTGCACCAGCTCGCTCTCACCTCACCCCAACCCAGTGCAGAACAGATGGTATTCGGTGCTATGCGGTGTTTGCTGAACTATTTCTTGGAAGTCAGAATACTAGAAAAGGAAGGTGATTTCATTAGAAGAATTCTGAACTCCACAGAGAAACTGAACCATAAGCACCAAGGTATATGATATACTAGAAAATTTTACCTATTTTTTTTTTGTGTACAACACTACCACCTTATGTTCACCTGTGAAGAGTCTAGCAGAAACTTTATGAGGATGGGTATAATAACGATGCCTGAGATAACCAGCACATCCGTATTTTTCAGCTGTTAAAATAATGAAAGCACAGAACACCAGATAAAGCTCAGCCTATGTGAAAAGATAGGCTAATGTGTGGTTTTTTCTGGCAAAATTCAGGCTTATTTAACAAAGAACATGCTAATAAACAGATGGAAGTGCTTTGATCATGAGTGCTGATGATGATCTTGAACATAGAAATTATGTTATAAACAAATCTGGCCATTATGAGATTAAAAAGTTAGATCTGGTGTAATGTATTTGTAATGTGAATAAGCATACAGATCAGACTTCTAGTTCTTAGAGTATACTTTGTTACTTACCAGGACAATAATGTGAAGGACATCCAAAAGTAGATTTGCAAATAGTCAATTTATTAGAAATTGCAGTATATGGGAGTCCCCCAGTCACTTGTCTGAAAGAATAATAAATCATGCTTTTTTGAAAGCTATCTGTGAAAGCAAATTAAATTAATCACTAGTATGAATGCAGCAATATTTACTGATTTGTATGATCCACAAATTTCAGACCAACATTTAGACTATTTTCAGAGAACTGCTTCTAAGGACTGATGGAAATTTATTCTCATTTTAGCTGAAAAATGATTGAACCTAGTGTTACAAAAACCACTCACAATTACCACACCAGCATTTGTTGCCTCAAATAAAAGGAGAATCTTGCAACCTTTTAAAAAATCTCTAATTGCATAAAATGTTTTCTTCCTCTCACTCCCTCTTTGATTCTACAATATGATAACTTCTTCATTGTTGGGTTAGATGCAAAGAACTGATCTCTCCACCTTTATAGAACATCACAAAACTGAACTCACATATTGTAAAAGGAATTCCCTAACTCATTGTTAATCTTGTGTTTTTTATCTTTGCAATTTCCTGTAACACTGCACCATAATTATGTTAGATGCCTAAATAGACAGTTTCATTATTTCTTCATCTCCAGAACCTCCAGTAGTATTTGAATTGTCTCAACAAGAATTTTCATTTCATTGATGTCCACCTGTGACAAATGTATCTGTTCAAACCTCAGCTTCTGAAAGAATTTTCTATGGAGACAAATATTTCTAGTCACGTGGAATTTTTAGCTGAATTTGAGCCTAAGTTTATGACATATTCCTTGAAGGTGTTGATGAAATAACTAGTCTCTCAGCAAAAACCACAAAATTGTGAGTTTAGGTCATGGCAATTAATAATTTTATATATAAATATATATATATATGAAAATACTAAACAGTGCTCTTCTTATTCAATGACTACTGAATCTTTATTCAAGCAAATTTGATCTAAAAGACAATGTCTATGCCCATTATGCTCATTCATGTATCAGGACAGATAGATAAGTAACCTTCTTCCGCCGTTTGTCTCTATAGGTTTTTCTAATATCATCCAACATATATGTAGAGTGCCAGTCATTCTTTTCTTTAAATCCTTATTGGTTTTGTTTTGATTTAATTACATTTAGGGTCAAACCATTGAATCGTTTATTAAGTTAAAGTTGTTATTTAGTCAAGGGAAACAAAGTGTGATGTTTTACGAAGAGATTCAGTTGAGTCTCACTAAGCACCTGGTATTAAAAAAAAAAAAAAAAAGTACAAGTTTTGGCTTCAGGATTTTCTCTTTGAAATATGCACCAAACAATTTTTTCTGAATGCTCTTGATCTACTAAGCTTTGTACACCACTTGCTTAACACACTGGATGTCACTTTTTACTTATCAAATGAAAAAGAAAACTAAATGTCACTGATAACATTATAAAAGATTTATTTTTATTTTATCTGTTTTTATATTTCATAAATAATTTCTAATGGCAACAGTGATGTTTTGGATTTGAAAAACTGCAATTAACCTTGTTATTTCACTGTACCTTAGAACTGATAGTTTTCTCAGAATCTGGTGTTGCTGGAAGAAAAGGAACAATGACACAACTTATACATGTTATATTCTTTGCATCTGCGGAGAGGCAAAGTCTGTAGGAAGAGGTAACATCTTTCATTAGAACATCATTATTAGAACATCATCTTTCATTAGAACGTGTAGTTGAAAAAAGGTAAATTTTGGTAAATTCTAAGTTTGACCATGCTGCAGATTATACTGCTTTTTTGAAGACAACGTAATACAGGGCTTAACATATGTCAAATAAAGTTGTCAACAGTTGGTTCAGTAAATCAAATACATACTGTGATCTTCTTTACAACAGTTTAAAAACAAAAAAAGAAGCTGAAAGCTGAGACAGCAACTTCACTACTGCCTGCATTGCTTCCTGTCTTTACCCATAATCTACACACCAAAGCACTCAATTACTAAAAGATAAACAGTAAAGAAATAAGTAAAACACAGAAAATTAAATAGAAAAAGTCAGTGTATTAAGGGTAGCGTACTATACAGTGCTATATCTGTTTCCTCCTCCGCCCTTCGAAGATTCTAAATTTAAATTATACTTCCATTTTATTTTGGTAAGATGATACATTTCTCTATTCATGTTTCTCCATCCGTTGTTTGGTTACCTCTAACAAAAAAGCCAACCCAAAACCTAGTTGTGGTGCGTAAAATCTTAAATTTATATTGGTATCACTGGTATGCACTCCAGAACACATTTAGGATAATTTTGACCCATGCTTAGGCCCTTTTTCCATGTGCCAGCTCATTTGAGGTCATTAAAAATAGAATACATATTTGACTTAAGAACATCAGGAAGTGAAGGGGAAGAGTAGCCATTTATAATTACCCGAAATAGGATAATAGTGACACTGCTGTTTCTGTGCAAAGAAATGAAGTATGGTGTTTCTTACAGGCACTGAATTAATTCTTACAGTATGTCTTAAGCTATTTCCAAGCAAACTGCAAAACTACAACACAAATGGTGTGCAATGAACTACGGTTGAACCAAGCCTTAAAAGGGAAACATTAAAGGCGACTGGTCTGATGCATTTAGATTTCCAGGCTCCTAAGGGATATTTTTCCCATGAAAAACACTGTTTCTTGGTACATTGTGCAAGAAACTACATAAGGAGACAAATTCTGTTTTTCAGTATCTCCACAGGGCCCCTCTTTCAGCAGTTTGAGCCTTTTATTTGTATTCTAGGCTAAAAATGAGTCCCAAGTAAATACTTGCAAAGCTTAGTGGTCACCAAACAGCCAAGAAAAGAAAGTAAGGCGTTGTATGTAGGAAAAGATGTAGATGCATTCATGTAACATTTCGTGCATTTGCTAAGCAAACAGATGTTCAAACACAGCATCTGCCTTGGTTTCCTCCTGGAGCTTTTGGAGGAATAAATTGTATCTTACCCTGAACTGAACCTAAAGGGTGATTCTGGTTTTCTTTTCATCCACAGTACGTGTAGAAACAGCAGTATCACTGACATAAAGTCTTTGGCTTCCTTCTGATATCTGTGTGCTTGTGTTTGTTGTGATTTCTACCTGAATTTGCAGAGTCTGTCACGTGACCAGTCGCATGACAACATTCTAGTGTACCCTTTACAAAGTGCAATTGCTTTACAACCAAATAAAATGGATTTGTCTCTCCAGCAGTAAACCACTGGCTAACTTTTCTTTATTTCAACAGTATGTGTGACTTCTGGATTGGATTTCCAAATATTTGGAAACACGATAGACTTCTGCATCCACCCATAAAATCTCCTTTGACCGCTGACGCTTGTTATTCAACCCTTATTTTGGTAATGAACTGACAACAAAAGCAGGGGGGAGGGGGAGGGAGGGAGAACCAAAAAGCCTTTCCCAAATTTGAGAAATACAGCTAATGAAAATACAACTTACATAATGCCAGAAAATTTAAAAGTCCTGGGAAAATGTCGTACCTGGAACCCTGTCTGAGGCTAACAGCTAATCAGGTTTCACATAAAAAAGGCATATTTCTGTCAATGCCTGTTAATGCCAAAGCACAAGCTACTTCTGAAAAAATGTATGTAGGTAAGCAATTCTAGGGAAATGTGACTCACATTGGTAAGAGTTTCTTCAGAGGAACCCATGGTATCCCTGTAATACAATATGGGTAGGACAAGGCTTCTGAGTCACTCTGATTTCATGTGAGTGTTCATCTAGACAAAAACATGGTGGAAGGAAGGGAGGAGAAAGAGAGAGTCCCCGGCTGGCAATGTCCAGTGCAACATGTGCACTCCCAGGCACACAATTCATCAGTACCTTTTCGTTTCTTATCTGTATGCCTTTTTGGGGTCTTCCATGTACCTGTGAAAAAAGGTATCAGCGCTGCATATAGAGGCTGGCTTTGCCTTCAGGCAGGCTTGACTGAAGGCAAAGGAAGTATATATTGGTGTTTATTACGTAAATTTCTCTTTTCTTTCTCTGATTTTCCACCTTGCAATACCAAAAATACACCCATGTTAATTTCTCTTTAGTTGTGTGCCATAGCTAAGCATCCCTTTTGGAGGAATAAACTCTACCTTGTTCTGAGTTGACCCCAATGGCTCAGTCTAATTGATTTGATTTCTATGCAAAGCATCTGTAGAGAGAACAGCATTACTGGCTCATAAAGCAATCAGCATCATTCAGGCATCCATGTGCACATACATATTGTCAGATTATTATCACAAACCAGAGATAAGCTTCAGAATTTATAATTGTCAACATGTCATTAATTCTCAGAATAATTCCTTATAGCAAAAAGAAGTCATCGTAAGAAAATGTACCTTTTTTCTTTAGCGTCTAGGAATCTCTTCGTGGACATGTAAATGGAACAAGATTAACTGTATGCACGCATAAACATTAAATCCTATCTTTGCACAGGGAACTTGGAAAACTGTTCTATGTCAAAATACACACGCTCATGCACATTATGCTGTAAATGCCAAAAATTTGAGAATAACAAATACTTGGAAAACAAATTAAAAACTCTAGTTCTCTCCACTGCTAGTAGGACACCACCAGAAACTGAAAAATAGTACTTCTTTATTGTTAATTTTTTTCTTTTACCTGGCTGACGTTTTACACATCAGAAAAAAATCCGTGTTCTCCAGTTATCTGTATGCAGTGTAACAGCAGGGGGAGCTCAACGCTTTTTTCCTGGTAAATCTCACAGAACCATGACTAGTTTCTCAGCATAAGCAGCTATTAATGGAAAAAGTTCCCCCCCGCAAACACGAGAGGCTTGAATATGTAATGTAATTCAAAATATAGCTATAATTGTTCTCGGTATCCAACACAAAATTTAACCACTGATTCTTTCCCGGTCTCCTCAAAGTTGTGGATCCATTGAACACTCTTTACTTTGGAGTAAAAAGTTAACTTTTTGCAATCTCTTTAAATATGTAACGACCAAAACAAAAACAAAATTTCAGAGTATTTCTATTTAGATTCTATCTAAGTTGATGCAAAGCCACAATTCAAAATATAACCGGATTAGGAAGCAGGCTAATAGGAACACAGCACCCTGACAGCCTGCCTCATTATTATATCCACACCACTGTAATAAATGGGTTTTATTCAAATATGTATTTAAACCATCTTAACACTCTATACAACTCTTTATATACATCCAAAGCAGCATTTTGCAAGTGTTGAAAAGTCTCTTTTCTGTGTCTCTTCAGACAAATGAAACCAGTCGTGTTATCCTTTTCCCTACTGATGAATTTCCATAGTTCCCTCAAATATTATTATAGATACACCAACCTTCCTTAAAAGAACAGAGCACTATCTAAATTCAATGTTAAGTGCAGGGGAACTTGACTAATACATAGCAATCACTATAGTACCGCCATTAGCTGAGCTTCTCAGGCATGAGAATTTTTTCCATTTCTGCCTAATTTCAGGTTTACAAATCATTCCGTTCTGCCTTAGACAACATACTATCTTGCTATCCTATGGTTATAACTAAAGTTATATAACTAAAGTTATAACTACAGGTATAAACTGAGGTTTACAATATGATCCACATTTTTACTTTGGTATATAACAAAGTGCATCAATTCCTGCAAAAGTATCAAATGGAAGCCAATTATTTGCTGTCTTCTTACTCAGTTTTCTCCATTATCTTAAATAAATTTGCAGGAATCCTACTTTCCTCAAGTACTTGTGATGTCTTTACATGTCTTAAAGAGGACCATTTTTTCTCAGTACTACAAGCTTTTCTAATGGACGCTCACAGGAAGATAGAAAGATACCTCCAGTGTTACTGTATTTCCACTTAAAGGAAGATATTGGTTAGTCATTGTTTTAAGATCCTTCTCTGCACTCACTTTAAAACAATAAAGACTGGACACAGTCTCCTGATGGACTTCTGTTATCATTTTTAAAAATTATATATGGCAATAAAAATAATTTAATTGCCCATCTGCAAATGCAGTTGACCAGGTCATAATTTTTATCCTTATGTCACTTAGCAGTCCAATATTTCCTTTTGTTTTTCATTAAGAGATTTGGTAGTAATATGCAAAAGATACTGACGCTCCTATTAATCTAAGATACAAAGCATATACAAACTACAGGATTCATTACCGAAGCTTCCAAATTCTTGCAGCGAATTTCTGTTGGCATTGCATTATGAAAAGGCAATTTTAGGAAGTACTATTACATGCAAGGGAGTATTTATTTTCTTTTCATATTCACTGGAAAAATATTACATCGACTCATGATTTTACACGCTCTAACAGTGTGTATGTAAGTTCTGTGGAAAGAGGTATTTGCCATTTCCTAGATGTGAATCGTCAGCCTGCAATCACATAAAAATTAATTTTCACAATGAATTTTCTCCATTTATATTCATTTGTTTCTGTGTTTGCTACCTTTTAAGACCACCAAGTGAAAATACTCATATAAATGTGAGAGAACTAAAATGCATTGTCCCTTTAAATCTTTTGCTAATAGCTGACTCTCTTTGATTTATGGTGTTGAATGATACCTGAATCTGTAATGGTAGCATGTGGTGTCTACTGGAATTGCACCAAGAGTATCCAATTATTATTTACTCTGCTATGGAATTATTCAGGCAGAACAATATAGAAATATTTTTTACTTCCGGTGTTGCTGTAGTGGTGATCACTGTATATTTACAGTTACATAAACTGCATTCTGTGCTATAAGTACTCGATCCCAGCTGGAACACTTTGGTTGCACTGAAATAGAGAAGTATTTTTGAAAAATCCAAATCTCACTGCATACCCACCTTTAGGGTAGGCATTGCTCCGGTAATTTAACTGAGGAAACATTGTAACACAAGATGGCAATTTTTCACTTTACATACTAAACTTTGGTGCAAGGTTGTGAAAAGCATCGTGGCGTGCTTTGATTTTAGATTTATCTTCCATCATAAAATTACGGCCGATGAGATAGTTATCCGTAGTTCTTCTAGTGACATACTTGGGATTGCAAAAAAATAACCTCAGCTGATACACTCATTGGATGATGGGAGGAATCAGTTCTGGACTCCCTGGTTCAAGAAGGACAGGGAACTGCTGGAGAGGGTACAGCAAAGGGCTACCAAGATGATTAGGGGACTGGGACACCTCTCTTATGAAGAAAGGCTGAGGGATTTGGGTCTCTTCAGTCTGGAAAAAAGATGGCTGAGGGGGGATCTTATCAAAGCTTGTAAATACTCAAAGGGTGGGTGTCAGGAGGATGGGGCCAGGCTCTTTTCAGTGGTGCCCGGAGACAGGACAAGAGGTAACGGGCACAAACTCGAGCATAGGAAGTTCCACCTAAACATGAGGAGGAACTTCTTTACTCTGAGGGTGGCAGAGCACTGGAACAGGCTGCCCAGAGAGGTGGTGGAGTCTCCAACTCTGGAGACATTCCAAACCCGCCTGGACGCGTTCCTGTGCAACCTGCTCTGGGTGACCCTGCTCTGGCAGGGGGGTTGGACTAGATGATCTCCAGACGTCCCTTCCAGCCCCTACCGTTCTGTGATTCTGTGAATCACGAATAATTCTTTGAAAATAAATACTAAAAGAACTACTCCTATGTGGGTCCTGTGTAACTCTTGTCTCTCTGTCTTATGACACAGAGGTGGGACTGATGGCCTACCAGATTATTCTAATGGTTAGGCTATTGCTGAGGATGTACAAAGAAAAATTTTCTGAACAAACTGGAGGATTCACACCATTACAATGTGTATGTTGAACATCTTAAAGGGATCTCAGGGTCTGATACTACTGTGTATGATGATGCAAAACAGTAATTCCACTGAAGATGATGGAGTTACAACACTATGAAAGTTGAATGAAATCAGAATTATGTAGCATATACCAACGAACAGACTGTAGGAGAAGAATAAAAGAATAGGAAAACAATGCTTGAGGTCTTAGATAAATAATCCAAACACCTAATGTCATTAACACTCATGACCCAGCAAAGCATAAGATATCCTATTGACTGCAAATGAACTAGACATTATACAAAGTCTCTGTAGGTTAATAAGTATGCATGATGAAACAGCTAAGAGTAACTTATTTTGGAGTTGCACAAAAATAGAAACCCAATAAAGAATAAAAGCTGCCCTGTAAAAAATATTGCTAATTCAAGAAGCTGAAAGAGTAAATGTGCTTGAAGGTGAAGAACAAAAGAAATAAGCATAAAAGGTATCTTGACAGAAACGGCAGTATTCCTATGCTGCCAAAATGCAGATTTATAATTCAGGTCAAAGAGGTGGAGGAATAGTATCCCACACTAGATCCTGGGAGAAACACTTTATCACAGAGGTTGCTTAAACCTTTGGGAGGAGATTTTAATATATGTAGTTAACAAATAAAAAAAATACAAATACAATACTCCGGATACATAATCGGTATCCATTTCGTGATAAAAACAGTAGATAAACAACAGGACAAAAGTAATCACAGAGGCAGCAGGTGCTAATATTGAACACCTAAGTATTTCTTTTTACTGAGCTACTGTGATATCAGATCATACTCTACCAATAAGAGAACAGATCATCAGAGGGCTGGAGCACCTCTCCTATGAAGACAGGCTGAGAGAGTTGGGGTTGTTCAGCCTGGAGAAGAGAAGGCTTCAGGGAGACCTTATAGTGGCCTTCCAGTACCTGAAGGGGGCCTACAGGAAGGATGGGGAGGGACTCTTGACCAGGGAGTGGAGTGATAGGACAAGGGGTAACGGTTTCAAACTGAAAGATGGGAGATTTAGATTAGATATCAGGAAGAAATTCTTTACTGTGAGGGTGGTGAGGCACTGGAACAGGTTGCCCAGAGAAGTTGTGGATGCCTCATCCCTGGAAGTGTCCAAGGCCAGGCTGGATGGGGCTCTGAGCAACCTGATCTAGTGGGAGGTGTCCCTGCCCATGGCAGGGGGGTTGGAACTAGGTGATCTTTAAGGTCCCTTCCAACCCGAACCATTCTGTGATTCTACAATTCCATGGATCTAATGTTGTAATTTGTACCATATGGCTATGTCAAGTGTTTCAGGACTCAAATTTATGATTCTGTTTCACCAGACCTGTGCAGACCACATGGGAACGGCTGGCTGATGTAGCTGATCCGGCAGCTTAGTGCCACAGAAAGGGTGGTCTGGACCACCCTGTGCCTACTGGCCATTTCCCTTGAGCATGCTCAAAGGGTCATCTGAACCTTTGGGAAGCTGATGCAATTCCTTAAACTCACAGCAAACTAACTCAGGATAAAACCCCAATAAAACAGGAACAGTCCCATGCAGAGTTAAGGAGTTAAATCAGGCAGTGAGGGCCAGGGCTGGCAGAAGAGGGGACTGAGGGTGAGGCGGTGCTGGGCGGGGGAGGGAACTGCTGGGTGATGGAGGACAGAAGTCTTCTTCTGCCTCTTCTGTCCCACTTCTGCCCGCACTGTGAGCACCCCGAGGCTGGCTGCCCACAGCAGCCATCTCACCGACAAAGCGTGCTGCTGACAGAAGCCATGTCACCCACTGTGCCTAGCAGGGGGCCTCCCTGTCCCTCTTGTTCTTGCATTTGCCATGGCACTTTCCCTCCCCTTCAGCCTCTGCCCTCTCCATCCAGAGGAAGAATAAGCCCTGGACAAGGCTTCATCCATCCCCAAGCCCAACCTAATGCTCGTCAGCACAGATGTCTGGAGAGAAAGAGCAGGCCATGGGGTGTTATTTTACGGACGATTTTCTCTGGGTTCTGGAGCCGGGGCAGGGAGCTGTGTCCCTGCGCACGAGCGATGGGCTTTGTGGTGGGAGATCAACATTCCTCCAGAAGCAAGCTCTGCCGCTCGCTGTACACACACGCGTGCACACACACACACCCCCCTGCACCGTCTTTCCTTCTTCAGAACGCTCTGTAGAGACAAAACAGCACATAGGGTGCAGCAACAAATTCCGGGCGGCTTCTCCTCCACCTGATTTTGCTTTCCACCTGGCTTTGCCAGGGTGGGATAGGAGGTCATACGGCCACCCATCGAGGCTGAGGCAGGGGCTCTGGTGAAAAGTTCCCACTGGAATCCTGTAAGCTTTGGCAAACACCTGCAACCAGGTGTTAATAGAGGTGGCTCATAGAGAAAAAGGAGTCTCTAGTCCTTAAGATCACAAAGGAACTAATGAAACAATGCTGAGGCTTGTGATAGTGTGCCATAGCGTGCCATAGTGTGTCTGGGGTGTACGGTAGTGATGCGACACACATTGTACCTCTCCACAGAACATGATGGTGATCAAAAAAATTAGCAGGATCAAGACAGCCTTTGAGGAACAAAAGAATACCAAACAATTCTTGCACTTTTTCAGAAATAAGTCATCAATAAGAACCTCGTTAAGACGAAACACATTTTTTAAAAAAAATCACATAAATCAAATGAACAAACAGGTTATTTAATCCTTCCCTAGTCATTAGTCTGTCCCTTAGGACCTTGGCAGACAGCTTTTACTTTGAAACAAATAACACTGGAAAACTTTCAGAAGGTGATTTGTCAAAACAACACATACTGGAACAAACTGATTTTATCAGTTGAAGGAAATTGCAAATACTGGATGTTATTCATTTAACAGCAGAGAACCAGCAGATACAATTTGTTTGTTGTTCTAAAAAAAACCCACCAAACCCCGCAACACAAACCTGATTGGGGTGGCATCCTGGAAGGATAATTTGCTCTACTCAGATATACTGATGGTGTCTAAATTAACTGTAAGTACTCACCAACAAGACTGAGATGTACTTGTGCACAGCACTGTGAAAACATCTTCCTAATGCACGGTGGCAATCAAAGAGCACTTCCCAGATATTCCATCGCCGAAGATGGGAAGCTGACTAACTACGAAAATCCTGCGATGTTGCTATACGTGATCTGCCGCTTTACTGTCATGTGAGTGCCAAGTTCAGATACTATTCGGAATCTGTCAAAACACCACAGAAAACGTTACCTCAAGCAGAAGAGACAGAGGAGAGTGGCAATAAATATCTTTGGGCATATGGAAGGAAGAGATGAAAATGGGATAGATCAGTGCAAAGATCAATATGGAGATGATAAAACAGGGTGGTGGTTTCCCAATCTTTGCTGGCTTCTGAGGAGGACTACTGAAGATGCAGGGTGTTTAATATCATATTTTGCTCCCTCTGTCAGTCTCACTTTTAACTTTTAATTTCCAGTGGCAGTAAGCAACATTAAAACATCTCACAGGCAATGGGTTGCCAAGAGCCATGCACTGGACGCTACTTGGATAGAGCGATATGAGACTACAGGGGTAGTCTCCTACAGGTAAGGCTTATCAGGAAGTATCTGCCCAGGATTAGGTAACAGTATGGATAGTATCTATGGACAATAATTATCTGTATGGGCAATAATGGTGTCCGTCATTTACTGATAGTTCTTATTAGGATAAAATATTTATAACGGATGTTTCATGTTTCAAAACAAAAGCCAACCATTACGGAGATGAGGGCGGGAAAGAAATTTCCTCGTAGGCTTACTATCATGTAATTGTCCATAATGGGGGTTCTTCTGACTTCCACTAAGTCACAAAGCAAATGGGCAAAACAGCGTGTAATGGCTATCTGCTGGTGCCAGATTCAGGACTAGATGGCTCATCCATTAAAAATCTGAAGATATTTATCCAGTGGAGATTTAAAATCCAATGATGTCAATGGGAGCGGCACATACAGATTAAATTTATGGTCCCTGGCGTGTCTTTTCTTGTTAAAAATGCAAAATTAAATGACAGTTCTGCACTTGAGGTACACACTGTATTCATGCCTTCTAGACTGAGCATATAGAAGGGCTGGTTAAGACAGTTGAGTCAGACTTCATCTAATTGGGAATGTTGCGATATTGTCTGAGGTATATAGTTTTCAATAGAACCGCTGTGCCCTCTATTTGTGGGGGGGATTTTCATACAGTTCACCCAAAGGTTGCAAATTCGTCGACCCACTCATACCCTTTCTCTCCACGGCGCCAGAAGATGGTTGCCAAGTACTTGAACTCCGTGTACCAGTGTTCTAGGCACAAAACAGTTGCACATCCATCGAGCATCTCTTGTGACCTGTACTGCGCACCCATCTTCACCCTTCTGGGCCGTGGCTTTTAGAAGAAAACTCTGGTATGTTGAGAATTAATTTCATGAAGAAATTTTTTTTTGCCCTCCCTTTCATTACTTATTCGCATTTTTACGTAAGCCGTCCCTTTTAACTTGATCTTTAGAAACCTTTATTGCATTTAATATTAATGCATTAATCTGGGACAAAACCACAGATAGATAAGTACACAGATATGCCTACATACATAGAGGTTTTAAAATAGGTTTTAAAATAGAGAAGATGGCTTGAATGAAATACAATTTTTTATTAATAACTAAGATTACACAATTTTGACTAAAACTCAATTTACTGGAATAAATACATATAATTTTAAAAAATATCCCAAGTTCTATTAACTGTTTTTTTTTATACATTATACATAAAAATACGATATAGGAATACGTGGAAATACTGTTTCAGAGTAATGAAAAAAAAATCATTCTTTAAAAATTGATTGACTGCATTACTTTCGTGATTATTTTATTCCCATTTTTTAATCCCCTCCTAATCTTACGCCATAGGGCAGACGGACCCTACTTAATTCATATTGTCAGTACGCATGAAGAGTTTTAGGAAAGGGCGCACGAATTTCACAATAGCCGTCAAGAGGTGCTGGCAAGGTCATCACACCCGAAGCTGGAAGATGGAGACCGATGTGCCCCTCTACCCATTTCACGAGCTTCCCCCCAGACTTTGCAGTATTTCCAGACAGGAACGGTTCAACATGGAGGCGGGCAAACCAAGGGCAGGCGCGGCAATTCTGCGAGGAGCTGATGAATCCGGAGAAACGAGGAGCTGCGTCAACGGATCCGGCCAGCGGTGGGCCACCCCCCCGGGGGCTGCTGGGGCCGTGGCCGGGGCGAGGGGCGGCAGTTGCCAGCGCCGGTTGGGCACAGGCCGCGCCGGCGGGACACGGGCTGCCTTCCGTGGGGCGGGGCAGCGTCCCCCCGCCCCCCCGCGCCCCCTGCCCGCGGCAGAGCCGCCCAGGCGGAGCGTGGCGGCCGCGGGCGTCGAACCTCACCCCTGCCCGGCGGTGTGGGCCTTGGCGGTTACGAACGTTCCGTCCCAACGCGGAGAAGGCGCCTCTCCCTTCCCTTTCCCTCCCCTCCTTTCAGTTGCCACATTCCCCCCCCCGTCCCTGCCAGCCCAACTCACCCCCGCTGGGACGGGCACGGGATAAAAACGTCTCCCACCCCCGCTAAAAACGGAGAAGGCGAAACCGCCCTCAGGGCCTGCCGCTGGGGAAGGCGCTGCCCTGCAGGGCGCACCGCAGCCTGCCGCCTTCCCCGCGGCCATTTGGTGTGAGGAAACCGCCCGCTCCTTCTCCCCCCACCTCCCCTCCCCTCCCCTCCGCCGAAGGGCGGGCGGGGGCGGCCGTGGGGCGCGGGACCCGACTAGGGGCGCCGGGGTCAGCATCGCCGGGGGGTGTGTGGGTGGGTGGACCGGCTCCCCCCGGCCGCTCGCCCCCGCCGTGCGGCAGCGCGGGGGGTAGAGCGGGAGAGACGGTCCGCCATATTTCTGCCTCACCACGCCCGCGGAGCCGAGCCATTGAAAAGCCGGGCGAGCCCGGCCCCTGCCCGCTTCCCTGCCTCCTCTTCCTCCTTGGCGGCTCCCTGCCGCCCGCCCCCTCTCTCGTCCTTACTGGCAGGGCCGGGGCGAGCCGCGGCAGGGCTTCGGCAGCGGCTCTCCCGCACAGAGGGGTGAGCGGCCGCCGCGCCGGGAGGGAGGGTGGCTCGGCCGGCCGTGAGGAAGCACTTCCCGCCGGGAGCGCGCCGAGGTGGCCGGGCAGCAGCGGGTGCTCGCCCGCCCGCAGGAGTTGGGCTGCCGATCCGGAGCGGCGGGGAAATGTGTGTGTGCGCGGCCGTGGGGGGAGGGATTAGCGGGCATTAGCGTTTCGACAGGGGGTGGGGTGGTCGTGTCGGAGGGCGGTGGGGGTGTCGTCCGCCAGGGACACTCGGGGACCGCGTAGGCTGCGGGCGGCGGCGAGGGAAGGGGAGCAGCAGGGTGAGGGGCGGTGGTGGCGAGCAGCTCGGCTCGGCTCGGCTGGGTAGCGCCGCTGCCGCCGCGGTGGATGTTTCCATGTTGTTTGGTGCGTGATTTAGAGGAGAGGAGGAGTTGGCGGGTGTCGGCAGCAGGGAGCGGGGATCCGCGCCGCCAGCGGCCCTGCCTCTTTTTTTTCTTCTTTTTTTTTCTTTTTTTTCTTTTTTTTCCCCCCCACCCCCTCCTCGCCCCTGTGTGGCATCGAGGCGGCTGCCTGCGCTCGCCCTGGTGGGGCTCCCGGGCAGAGAAGCGCCTGTGCCCCCCGGGGCCGGTGCGGCGGCGGCGGGGTGCGTGTGCGCGGGGTGCGGGGCGTGTGTGTGTGCGCGCGATTTTAGGGGGGGTGGGGGTTGTGTCTGAACCGGTTAGGAAGAATGACTCTGGAGTCCATCATGGCGTGCTGCCTGAGCGAGGAAGCCAAGGAAGCCCGGCGGATCAACGACGAGATCGAGCGGCAGCTGCGCCGGGACAAGCGGGACGCCCGCCGGGAGCTGAAGCTGCTGCTGCTGGGTGAGTGACCGACCGAGTGCCGGCTGCCGCCGCCCGCCCCGGCCCGGCCGCCTCGCGTCGGGCCGCCGCCGGGCACGCACGCCCCAGGTGCCGCCGGGGCTGCAGCCTAGCCTCCATCGCCGCTGCCCCGGGCTCCCTCCGCCTCGGCGGAGGCCGGGGCGGCGGCGGGGCCGGCTGGGCCCCCCTCCACGCCGGGCAGGGGAGCCGCCGGCCGTGCCCGCGCCGCGGCGGGGTGTGCGTGTGCCCGGCGGCGGCGGCGGCGGGTCCTGCCGGGCGGACTGCGTGTGGAGACGGGGGCGGGGGGGAAACGGCCTTCCAAAATGGAGAGGGGGAAGGATGGCGGGTGAGTGAGGGGAGGAGGGGGTTGGGGGGGGCAGATGTCGTCGTCGGTGTGTGTAGGAGAAGGACGGCGAGGAAGCGGATTAAGGAAGGGACTCGCAGGGGGAGTTGCTGTGCGGATGGATGGCGGCGGGTTTAATATCTGCATTGTTCCGTGCGCCTCGGGAAGGCTCTTGGCTCGCTCGTTGCATTTTTCGTTGTGATTTTTAGTTAATGAGGTAAACCGGGATAAGGGGCTTATGCTGAGACTGTAGACCGGTTTTTTTGGAAAGAAAAGGGAGCCGTAGAGCCCCAGATGCACATGCGAATCTGAGGAGTAGCCTGAAGTATGCAGGAGGATGACAGGATCTTTAATGCCTTTGGAATCCACCCACTGGTCAGGAAATAAAATCTATTCTATCGTTCCTCCTTAGTTAAAACAGGTTGTTATTTTGGAGCCACAAGTATGCAGAGGCAGTGTTTATCTCAACAGAAATTCGGCTTGGGATAAAATAAGCCTTTTGAATTAAAATACGTCTCTCTGTATCCAGCGTGCTCTGTCTACTATGTCGTGTAGCTACCGTGGTAATACGGCTTCTGCCTGGGACTCACAGGCCTTGAAATATGTCTGCACCACTGTCTGGTGTGTGGATGAGCAGGGAGGTTCCAAGTAGACACGGGATGTTTATGCTGAAGATTTTTTGTCTTGGGTCATGTATATGAAAGTAGTGATTTATACTGGGGGAGTAATCTGCCTTTTCAATGAGGTAAGGAGAGTTAAAAGGAAAAGTCAGAATATGTTTTAGTGCTTCCAGATGAATATGCTGTTTCCTGCAGCTGGTTGCCTGGATATGGAGAAAGGTGCTGGGATCCGTAACTGGTGTGGGAAAGGAGCGGTGGAGATGGATGCAGCACTCCCAGTAATAACATTCTGTCTCATTTTGGCCTGATTTTGGTTGGTGGAAGTGCATGTTGTGACTGTTTCAAGATTGACAAAGAAGATAAAATAGGGTATGGATAGTTTGCTTAATTTTATGGATGCTTAAGTATAATTACTTAGTGATATACATTTACTTCAGGAGAGGCAGCTGACGTATTTGACTTGTTACTCAGGTCCAAATTGTTTCTGTATTTTCCTGATTTTTCTTGCAGTAGTGCTAGAGGCTTCTCCCAAGCTTTCAGAAATGTATGAAATTTAACTGAATGATGAACCAATATATATTACCCAGAGAAGAAATTCAGAGATCTGCTTCTGCAGTCAGCAATGCAGGGCTTGTACTGCTTTGCAAGGTCCTGCCATTGGTTGTGTGAAGTGTAGGGGGCGGGTAGGTGGTGGTAGATTGGGGTCCATTTGTGTCATTGCTTTGGACCAAATGGGATGCGGTGACTAGAGGGAGAACAGGGGAGAAGCCAACCCTTACAAAGCCTTGGGGGAAATTCTCTTGAGTGTGCCTGTATGAAAGGTTTTTTCATTCATCAGGGTTAGTGCAAACCAGGAGTTCTGACACGTTTGTGAAGGCGTAAGCATGATGTGCTAGAGACCAAGAGGGGTGAATATTAGGCAGCTCATGCTTAACAGCGTATCTGTACACTTGGGTAATGAAACCACTACAGAAACGGTTACTTGTGCACGCGTGTTTTTTTGTCTTTTGTTTTATCCACCTCTGTCATGTGTTTATGTGCATGTGCAGCTATTTGAATTAACACTTAAGGTCTCATCTTGTAAAATGCAGTATAGTGGTGAACCGCTGTTGGAGTTGTGGGATTGGGTAGAGGTTCAAGTTTCAATTTATAAACAAATTTCGAGGAAAACTTTTCTATTAGTGGATTTATTTTAGGTATCTGATAGCACTTTCTTTTTTCAGTCACTCTCACTGCTTCCCCAGCCTGGGCAGTTGCTCAGTTATTAAGTTTGTGTTGTTTGTGTGGGTGATTTACATGGTTATGAGACAGACAAAACCATTTTAGAACAGAAAAGTAGTCATTAAAAACGGAGAGGCTGGTAGCACAAAAACCATTTGAAACTGCTTAAAGTAATTTTATTTTTTTTTAAATTTAATAGACCCTTACTGTGCCATTACATGTCTTTCGCCCTCAAAACTTAAATTACTAGGGTTGCTTAATTTTATTTTATGTAGACATAGGCAAACGGGTTCTGTGTTTGTTTTTTTCCCTTTTTTTCAGAGGTGCCAACTTCTCAGTCCCACTTTGTAAAGTATTGTGGGACTTAAAAGCCTAAATAGGTTAAAGGCTTTTGAACATGGGAATGAAGCATATCCTCTGAAAGCTCATAAGGACGGTACTAGTGCAGTTTAGGCTGAGCCATGTTAATTGACCATGCATGTTCTTCAGACTTGTTGCAAGTGCAAAGTGAAAGGTTTTATTAACTCATAGGGTTTTAAGGCACAAATAAGCATATTTATGCCAGATTGTTTTCTTACACTTGTCTAAAAATTGAACATACATATGTACAAATGCACATATGTAGCAAATATAAAGGAAAATAATGTGTGGATCAGAAGAGAAAGTTTTTTGCCTCTTAACTCAGGGAAGATATAGTGCTTCCTTACAAAGTGAGTTAATTTCTTCCTAACAGTTACTGTGTTACAGACACACACACTCACTTGCTGTGCTCTGTTCACCCTTTTTGTATATTAATGATGATACTGTTTTATTTTTCATAGGATCAAAAAGTTTAAAATGCTAAGTCATTTATGAAGAACTTTTACTGCATGCTAAGATTATTTTTACGTAATAATTTAAAAATAAACCCTCTCTGTGATTAAACATTAAAATACCACTTTTACGTACTTTATTGTACATCATTGTCTAATTTTTGGAACAGATTAGAACAGGACAAAGTATTTTTTTACTATTGTAATTCTGAAAATCCAGAATTCAGAAATAAGCACTGAAGCATATTACAAAAGACATAGTAGAAGTTTGACTAGCACAACTTGGCTGTAATCTTTAAGGCACTTTGGAACAAATTCAGTCTTCCACTGGATTTGGTTTTAATCTCATGTATTTTCTATATTCTTCTGGATTTCATTACAGCTGAACATTTTGTAAAACACTATGATTGTTCTCCAGTTGTTAATATCTCCAGTTCTCCAGTTTGTTCTCCATGTTCTCCAGTTGTTAATATCCATCCATTGTTTGCTGTTAGCTGTAAAAACACTTTTATTGTTTTTATAATTGGGGAAAAAAGAGGTGTTTTAATGTTTCATATTGATATATGTCAAACAAAATGTACAGTATTCTGCATGCTTGTATTTTAAGCGTGTATATACATATTCATTGTTAAGTAGTAAGAGCCATGTGCTCTAGTTCTTATGTATATCACTTTGCCTGTCATCCATGGAAATTTTGCGTGGTCTCAGAAAGCAGCATTTGGGCCTGCATGCTAAGCTGTAGCCATAAATCTTCAATCCTGGATGTCTTTTGCCCAGGCATTCTATATTTTTATATTATACGCTGTTTTCTCAGTGGGAAATGCCTTGAGTATCTAAGAAAATAAACTGGCAGTGTCATGCTAGCTATGCCTACATATCTATAAACCTTGGCAAAATTAAGTACTGGAGATGTGTGACAGTGTTTGCTATTTTGTGACATATCTACTGGTCTTATGTCAAGTGCAAAATATGTGGGTTTTTTTAAGGGGTAGGTGTTTCTTATGCTTGAGGTAGCAGATGTGTCAGTGGAGAGAGTTGCCTGGTGTGAGCGTCCATTTATTCTCTATGTGCTGCCAAAGGAAACAGGTGGAAGATAAGCCATTTGAATTAGCATGAATGGCAACCAGTCTTACGTGGAAAGATGCTTGTGAACATAAGGTGAATACCCAGCACGCATGCAGGGTATATATGCATTTATTTTCTTACACCTGTATCAGCTGAATTAAAGATTTACATGCAGAACTTGGTGAATTAGCAAATGTAGACTACCTGTGGATAAGCTGAAGAGGAAGTGGGTGCATTATGCCAGCAGTGGAGTACAGTGGTTTTATATAACTTTTTCTTCAGCTGGAGGAAAAAAAAAGCTTCCTTATTTTTTTTCCTGTAACTTATATTTGTATCAGTCTGTCTTACACTGAACACTTTCAAATAATTTTAGGTAGTTACCACAATACATATTTACAACTGTGGAATTAACAAATAGTTAAGATATATCTTGATATTTATTCTAACTAGATCACTAAATATCTCTTACTTAGCAGAAGCTGTTTCTAAGGAAATATAATGTAATTCTAGATGCAAAACACCTTTCTATATTCTTATATAGACATATATGTATATATGTCCATATATAAAATTAACTTTTTTGTTGAGGAAAACACAAATCATCATTTGGATATCAGTGTGATAAGTATATTTTAAATATATGTTTTTCATATGTTAAGAACGTATTTGTTTATTTTTAATGCATCATGAAGAGATATTTTGTTTGCAGCCATGAAAAAGGGCTTGTTGCTGCTTTGGTTTTACTTCTTTAGAAGCAACCTATACCACTGAAGTTAATATGAACTAGCTAAGGACCTGAACAGTCAAAGAATTCTGTCTAATTTTAACTTTATTCATATGTCAAAGAGCCAAGTAACCCAAAATTTGTATCTTACATTGGTGAACAATTTTGAATTAGTGCAGGAGGGAAAACTACATGCTGAGCAGAAGATTCTCTTGAGAACGGACATTTGAGTGTATGCTACAAAGTTAAGAAATAATTCTGCTTTTTTTAGTCCACTTCGAATTATTTTTGTTGGTGTATAATGGCAATTTCACAGGGGAAAGCATTTGTTTTGAAATAATATGACTATCTCTGCAGAATTAATCCCAGGAAGGTGTGAAATATCATTATAAGGTAGATATGTGATTAATGGTAATTAGCTTTGTTGCAGTAATAGAATACTTTAAACACCCGAGTGTTTTTTCTTGCCCTGTTGAATGGTACAAGACTCGGGAAAAATCTGTTCTTGCACTCGAATGCTGCTATGTATGAACAGCTGTTATTAATAGAATTATGGAAGTTTTTCAGAATTCACCTTTTATTTACTCTAATTATAAAGCCTCTGACTGACAAGAACGAAGAGCAGGAAAGCAGTGCAAAACTGAGGAAGAATTAGAATGTAGGAAATGCTAGGAAGTCGTATATGTGGTGGTGTTGACATCAAAGAAGAAAGCATTCATCAGGCTTTAAGTATTGTTAACTCTGTGCAAAGAAGTTAGATGCTTAACACAGGAGGGCACAAATTTGGTTTGGAAAGTTTTGAAAGTTACTGGGGGAACAGCACAAATGTTTTTTCAAGCTAAATTAAAGATTAAATCTTAAATGTTCTGAAAGTGCATTGTTCCCCCAATAAGTAATGTTGATACAGAGACTAAACTGAAGGGTGATTGTCTACAGATTTTTGTCCTTTGTGGGTTTTCAGAGGAAGAACGGCATGGAATAATCAAACCACTTAATTTGCACACTATGCTTAGTGTTTAACGGTACTGTAGAATTTTATCCCAGAACCCCTGTACAGGTGCAGTTGCCAGCAGCGAAGTGCTGTTGTTGATTTCATTCTGCATTTGAGAAGGTGGTGTGGCTATTCCAGAAACAAAAATAAAACCCACCAGACAAGATTCCTCCTTTGTTGATCCATTCAGGCAGAATCATCCAGCAGACTACTGACTGGAAGAATACATTTTAGGCAAGCCTTACCATGGTGCTTTGGTTCGTCTTTCTCTGAAGAGGAGGCGGTGTGCAGTATATGCATAGCTTGAATAAAGCAGCAGAATATCAGAAAGCTTCTGAAAGTGGAAACCCCTACTGATTCAGTAAATTGAAAAGACAGAGGCTGAATCACTGTTGCCTTTGCACAGCTGAGCTGTGTATCGACACCTTCATCTCAGAGCTGCGTTGTTTGTAAGTTAGGTTGTCCTGCTCTGAGTGAGGAAGAAGCATCTGTTAGGAATGGGACTAATCAGTTTTGTCTAGTGGCTGGGTCTGGATTTGTCTCAGAGCAAATAGATGGATTAAATGTCTGCCCAAGGTCCCGTCCTCATTGATTATCTATGCATTTTGTTTTGTATCCAGGAGAATGCCATGGTGGTCCTTGTTGAAATGCTTTGGGACTCAACCCCACTATCAGAAGTCTATTGAAGGAGAATTTGTTTTTCCCCAAGGGAAATTGTGGAAAGGGCATTCAGTGTTTGAAATATGTTATATTCCTTCCCCGTCCCCCGAAATCTTCTCTCCTCTGAAGAGATCCATGCAGTTAGGTCCTTAACTCTTGTATACAAAATACAGCTCTAATCTTGGTAAGTATTGCCAAGTGTGGATCAGAAGGGTTTTTTTCCAGATGAGGATAGCCACCTTCAAGAGAAATCCAAGGTAAGAGCTCAGGTTTACTATTATGTAGGAATTTGGTGTAATTGGATGTGATGGGAGCCCAACCTGCTACAGATTCTTTCAGTAAACAGGAATCAAAGTTTAGAAATGACTGATTTAGTTATGATATGGCCACGAAATCAACCAAAAGAAATCTTGATCATAGTTTTCTAAACTGAGGTACTATGTAATGAATATGTCTTAGGTATGTTTTGAAGTTTTCCATTATGTAAGAATATTTTAGATTTCACAATTTTTGCTCTTATGGCACAGAATATACATTACTGCCTAGCCTTCTTAGTATGTCTGTCACTGTATCTGGGCTGTATGCTCACTGGTTGCTAGCTTCTTGGTCCTTTGCTAGTTCATTGCTCTACCAGCTGCAAACTCAAAAAACACAAGATAATCTTTGGCAAGAATCCTTGTACCGAGTGAGAACATTTATGTAAGTTAAGGAAAGTTGCTTTTCTCTCCTTGTTCTATAAACTCATCACAGGAGAGTTTTTAACTCTTAAGTCTTCCATGTTGATGTTAATTATCTTGCTCATATTAGAGAATGTTGGAAAAGAATGCCAAAAAGCTATTCCAGCCTATGTTTCTGGGTGAATAGAGTCAGCCAGAAAGTTACACAGAAGATTTCTGTAGCAGCAACTGCTAACTTATAAGGCCAAAAAAACCCAAACGCATAGAAGTTGGGAAAGGTGCCATCATTCCTTGTGCTTTTAGGAACTGATCAGGCTTGGAAAACTGAGGATCTAGTATGGAACATTTATTTTACTCTGATACTGCATTGACTTAGCAGTGTATGCGCCACTTAATCACATAGACCAGAGCAGTAAAAGCAATGGAAATCAAATGCTGAAAACTAAAGGCATCATTCATGTATCTTCAACAGGCTCTTATAAAGCTCTCCAGGTACTTGGGTGATTTGATGTTTGGCCTTTTGGAGTTTGTTGTCTAGGTGGCATTGAAATCAACACTTAATGTTGATAGTGAAAACCTTTCAAAGGTGATATGTGAAAAGGAACAATTTAAAAAAAACAAACCAAACCTCAAAAATACTCCTTTGTTACAAGCATAATTTGCTTTAACTCAGTTGGTCTTTTAGGAGAGAAAATGATTCTTTTCACTTCTGTTTCTTTGTTTGTTTGTAAAGAGGAAATAATAGCCTAGAAACTGAGACGCTGTAAGGTTGTGCTGGGGGGAAAAAAGCCCAAAGAATAAAACACATGGTCTCACACGTATATTTAAATAGCTCTGGTTAAATTATCTTTTGCTCCTTTTCATTTCATGTTTGGGTGTTGATGGAACGTGACATGTAGAAGTATTTTCAGAAAGGGTGACAGTCTTCATGCCAATTTAATCTCTCCTGTCCTGAGGCTGCCAATTTTTATAAGGGGTGGTTATGACGTATGCACCTGGTCATCATTAACAGTGACGAGATCAGTAGTTTATCTCAGAGCATGGGCCAGCAAGCAGCTGTCTGGCTGACTTTTGAACACTGCTGACCTGGCCCATTATTGAAAGACAGATTTAGAGATCAAAGTCCCTTTATCTCGTTACCATTCCCCTAATCCATCAAGTCTCCTTTTAAGTGAATTTTTGTGGGGGGGTTTCATCTGTGAAGTTACAGGTGTTGGACATCCTGCCAAAAGGATTTAATGTAAATCCCCCAAGAGAAACACTTCTGGTGTGTGAAACTTTTTTTAATCCCCCACAACGGGGAAATATCTTTGGCAATGCTAAAACTCAGGCCAAAACTCAGGCTATAACTTTGTGTTAGCCTTAAGATCATGGAACAGATCTCTTGGAAGATACGTTGAAACATATGGAAGACAGGGAGGTGATTAGAGACAGCCAACATAGCTTCACCAAGTACAAATTGTGCCTGGCTAATCTAGTGGCCCTAGGATGGCGTAACTGCATCAGAGTGGACTAAGGAAGAGCTATGTATGTAATCTGTCTCGGCTTCCGTAAGGCCTTTGATACGGTCCCCCACAACATTCATAAACTGGAGAGATAATGGTTTGATAGATGGACTGTTAGATGGATAAGGAATTGGCTTGATGGCTGCATCCACAAAGTTACGGTGAATGGCCTAATGTGCAAGTGGAAACAAGTAATGAGTGGTGTCCCTCATTATGACATAAACAGTGTGATTGAGTTGCACCCTCAGCTTGGTGTCATCTGGAAGTTTGCTAAGGGTGCAGTGCAAGGTCCTGCAGCTGGATCGGGGCAGTCCCCAACATTATTACAGGCTGGGGTATGAATGGCTTGAGAGCAGCCCTGTGGAGAAGGACTTGGAGATACTGGTGGATGAAAAGCTGCATGTGAGCTGGCAATGTGTGATCACAGCCCAGAAAGCCAGATGCATCCTGGACTGCATCAAAAGCAGCATGGCCAGCAGGCTGAGGGGAGTGGTTCTGCCCCTCTGCTCCGCTCTGATGAGACCCCGCCTGGAGTACTGTGTCCAGCTTTGGGGTGCCCAGTGCAAGAAAGCCATGGAACTGCTGGAGCGAGTCCAGAATCCAGAGAAGCGCGACAAAGATGATCAGAGGGCTGGAGCACTTCTTCTATGAGGACAGGCTGAGAGAGTTGGGGTTGAACTGTTCAGCCTGGAGAAGAGAAGGCTCCGAGGAGACCTTGTAGCAGCTTTGCAATATGCAAAGAAAGTGTATAAGACAGAGAGAGACTTTTTACTAGGCTATATAGTGACAAGACAAGAGGGTAGCTTGGATGTAAGGGAGAAATTTTTTGCAATGAGAGTGGTGAGACACTGGAACAGGTTGCCCAGAGAAGTTGTAAGTGACCCATCCCTGGAAGTGCTGAAGGTCAGGTTGGACGGGGCTTTGAGTAACCTGATCTAGTGAAAGATTTCCCTGCCCGTGATAGGGGGGTTAGACTAGGTGGTCCTTGAAGATCCCTTTCAACCCAAACTGTTATGTGATTCTGTGATTAGAGTGCTTTGGTAATAAGTAATTTCCTAGAATTAAAGATGTTTTACCTCTTCACAACCGGATTGCTGGATGGAACAATGCTTTATTTATTTATTTATTTATTTTCTCTGAAGATGCACCTAGGCATACTTCAGTTTTTCTTGGTGAGAAGAGAATGTTGAAGAAATAACGAGATTTTTTTTTGTACTGAGTTCAGTTTCTTCATGGTCTCTGTTTGTCTTAGGATTGAAATGGTAAATAAACCAAAGGACATAATAAGCATTTACTCTGATCCGTGAAAAGATGGGTTTCAGTTAGATGACTGTTTCTGCTTTTTTAGCAGCTGATTTCATAGAATGGCAGAACAGACAATTTGGAAGTAAATTTGCTTTAATCACAATGTAAACTTGAGTATCTTCTACAACCAGGACGTAGAGATTCATTGGAACTATTGAATTTGAGTAAATTGACTAATAGCGTGTTTGATCTAATTCTGCTGTTAGCATCAGTAATATTTTACTTTTAAAGATGGCTTGGCTTGTGATCATTTAAGCTTGGGTCTTAATACCGTTTGTGATCACAGAAATCTAGAAACATTCTTTGTCCAGAGTAATTTTTGTTCTCTTGGGGTTTATTTACTTAATTTCATTCATTTTTGCTTCTTATCTGCAAGACATGATAATAATAAATTCTGATTCACTGTGGTTTTGTTCTGTGTTTGGCTGTACAACAGAGTAATACACTACTATTAATTATTAAATCTAGTTAGGGTTAAAAGCTAGACTTAACGATAATCTCCACAGATTTTAGCCTTTGAACCAAACCTAGATAAACAACGTGAACAGAATTTGCTAATAGCCTAATTGTGGCTGTACTCCCGATGACAAATGCAAACTTCTGACATTGAAGTTAATATGTACACCTTTGAGTTGTTTCCCTTGAAGAATTTTCTGACACAAGCATTCTCTGGGTAATGGCATTCTTGTGCCTGTATTATTATTATTATTATTACTATTTTTAATTTACAGCCATGTTAGTTTTGTTAGTGCAGTTTTCATTTCATTATTCTCAGAAAATACTTTGGCTGGATCTTTTGATTTACAGACTTTTTTGGTCTACAATTTCATGTAGTAAAGTGAGGAGCATAGTATTTAAATTTTTGCATTGCATTTTTTTCTGTGGAGTTTTCCCCTTAAATAATACAAAACCAGTAAACCAGAGAAGATAAATGCTTTTCATGTTTAAAAAGGCAAAAGAAGGTGTTTCTTTATTGGTAATTAATGTAACATTGCTGTATATATGACTTGTCAAGCTGTTAGGGCACATTCTGATGTTAGAATAGCTTAAAAACAGGAAAAAAAGCACAATGACAGTACTGTGTAATGCCTTTTCTTTATGTTTTAGTTGTTTGTATCTCCAAGGAGTGATGATATATTCTGGAATAATCCATAGCTAGAGAAACAGGTCATCAAAGAGGTCATCACCTTCCGTGCCATTTATTTGTCTTGTTGACATGATACCAAGTTATTTAAGCATAGTGACACACAATTCTCCAATACCTTCCCATTTTTTAGCGAGATTTCTTTTATGTGCACAAAGAGCCAAAACTCTGGGAAGTGGTCAGAACAGAGCCATAAGCAAGACAAACGTTTATTTCTTGATTTAGTATATCTGTTTTCTTTAAAACAATATTTCAACCTATCAATCTAGACTGTAGTTTGTATATAGTGAGATTAATTGTATATATCACTGTGCTCATTAGCTTTCAGGCTTGCTTATGTGGTTGGTTTTTTGGTTGTGTTGTTTTTTTGTTTTTTTTTTTTTTTGGTTGGGTCCCTTTTTTGGTGGTGGGGTGTTTTTTAACCTAAAAATGTCAGTTCCACTAAACACCAGCAACCTGTCTTATAACCTGTTGATTTATTACGGTGTTTATCTTCTGACATTAGATGAAGTACAGGAAATAAAATAACTACACTACTCATGGTTTAAATTCACCATCTTCTTGAACGTTACATTTATTAGCAAGTTCAAGGACAGAAAGAAAGTACTCCAGTATGCCATGTTAGTGGCTCAGTCTGGATGGGTCATAGTTCAATCCTAACTTTGTAACTGTAGGGTGGATCTTCTAATCCTTTAATCATTCTGTTAGCTGTCTTTAGACTCTTTTCTAGCTCTTCAACATCATTTCTGCAGTACAGACAATGAGAATTGAACACTGACGTGTATATACTTTTTGTTACAGATACAGGAGTAAAATTTCTCTTCTGCTAGTTGGGATACCACTGTTAAAGTGTGCTCAAGGAGTGCGACAGCCTTCTGAGCCATGACATTAAACTAGTCATATTTAGATGACTATCTGCTGTAACTGAAATACTCTTCTGAATAATTGCTTTTCAGGGTTCATTTGTTCATTGTTTGGCAAGCTTACATTTAACAGTACGCAGATGCACAGTGTTTGCCTGGTTTTGGTTTACAGGTTATTCTAATTACTTTTCAGCATTATAGCCTCTTCTTAATGTACCAGTCCACAGCTCTTGCTCGTATAAAAGTACTGTCAGTAATAACTTTATGTTTTTATTCTATCTTATGGATGAAGATATTTAAGTTTCTTACTCCAATCTTAATATGGCTGGGAACCTGTTTGGAAGACAGCTGTCAGTTGAGGGCTTTCGCCTATGTAATTTAATATTTACTGTTTAAACAACTGTTATTTAATGCATGATATGTCGGTTTGTTGTATGACACCAGATCAGTTGCTTAGCAGATGCCCAGTTCCTCAAAACCACTGACTTTGTGTAGCAAACCATCTGAAATGTTGTAACTGAATAGCTCTTGGTATGCGCTCTCTTTCCCTCACCCCTTTCCTGTCTTTTAGGTGATATTTCAGGAGTTACAATGCAGGATGACTTCCTAGCCAGCCCTTCTGAAAACATTGATAAGGGGTGTCTGGGCCTGCTGAGTGACAGGGTTCTGACTTTAGTAAATCCTCTGTAATGTTTATCTTCAGTGGGTGCTACAGTGGAAACTCTTTCATTATCATTGCAAATGTGGTCTGTGTTTCTCTAAAAACAAATATTTTCAAATTATGTATGGGTTTTCCATGTTAATAAATATTAAGTGTTCTACTGCAGTAGTTTGGTGAGGGAATGTGATTTTAAGTGTTTTATGATTACAAAAAAAAGTCTCATGTGGATCCTTAGAGTTCTCCATTTGAGTCTTTCTATTAACGATTTGAGAAATTTCGCAAATTTTGGCTTACCTATTCCAATTTTCTCCCTTTACCTGCCCTCCTATCCATGCTGCCTTTATTATTTTTCATTTTTCCTTTTATGTAGAATTGAGGCTTTCTAGGCTATTCCATAAAATGTTATGAAATTACTCCCAGTTCTTGTTTTGAATCTAAATCCAGTTATTTACACTTGTAATTCTGTCAGCTTTTGCTAAATGTAACTCTGAAACACAACGTACCTATAGCATACCTTTACTACTGGTGTTCAACTTTTTTTGTTTACACATAGCAAATGGTACCAAGTTGTAATCAAATGTTCCTACAGTTACTTTTGACTGTAGTTCTGCCACATGTTCTTTTTCTTAAGAAGTATTTCTGGGTAGTGCTTTTCTGGTTTAGAATTTACAGTTTTTAAGCTTACAGAAATGGAAAGGCAATCTGCTTGAGACCTTTCGTATCGTTTAGTTAAATGGCCCTGGGAGATTATAACTCCCCTTTTGATCAAAAGCCCTTTGATTTGAGCCCTACTTGATTGTCTGTCACATTATCTGTGAGTCAGTCATCTGCCATGGCACCAGCTTTTGTATCAGTTTTTCTCTGTTAGCATTGAAATCAAAAATATTAAAGATCACTGTCTGCAAGTTCTGAAGTAAAAAAGAAGCTAATCACTGAACTTTGACTTATGTAAATCTTTGCTTCAGTTATACCTCCCTCTTCAAATCTACATCTGTAGATTAGCAATTATTTGGGTTTATCACCTAGATGTCTAGGATGTTTGTACAAACAGTTTAATTTCTCCATTTAATTTGATTATTTAATTTTAATCTTATTTTGATTTTTCTGCTAAGTAAGTGTGCTTCCCCACCTCATTCTTTACTTTCAATAGTGTAACAATGCTCTGACCTCTTTGCCCAGCCTGCCTTTCTGAATGAACAGAACAGAGCTTTTCTAACAATGAAAACTGTCCAAACTCTGCAACTCCATCTTCCACAGAAATCCAGTGTCTAGTCCCCAGGATGAAACTCTGTGTCGTGTTCTATTTACCTGACCAGGAGTTCACCTCTAGGTTGTTCTGTTTCCTTCGGGTATGGAACAGAAATGTTACAACTGAGTGTCAGGATAGTAAGTTGTGGGGTGTTTAGGTATTTATAATTTGCAAGACTCAGAGTGATTTGTCTCACGGAGTGTACTTTAGGCACAGGTACAATTTTGCTGTCATTATTTCTGTTAAATACAGCTGAGCAAGCCCCTTGGCCTGTTTGTAGGGAAATGCTTGCGTCTGAATAGAGTGCATTCTGATGGAATAGCTGTCCCAGATGTCTGCCTTCACCTCAGGGTACCTGCAGGCTCTCCCTTGTACTGCATGCACAGCGGTCGTGGCTCATCCACCTTACGAGCACTGTAGGACTATACGGCAGTACCTTTCTGTAAGGGTCAATGCTTGGTGAATGCTGGCAGCAGCTGCTTAGCACTTCTGTGAAACATGAAAACAGCTTCAGGTTGCAGCGTGACAAACACTGGCTTTAGAGGCGTGCTGTAAGGAGTTCTGCATCTCCTGCAGAGGGAATGCGTCTGTGCTTAGAAGCTGAGTGCTTCTTGTTATCAAGGACGAAGTGGACGTTCCAGGGCTTAACTGTGGTTGGAAGAGTCTGGAATGCTTACAGAATACCTTCTCCCACTTATCATCATCTAGCTTTCAGGCTTTCATGGCAGACTTAATCTTACTGAGATGAAGATTTGAGGCCCATGGGACTGCTACACATGACAATGCAGTTCCACAAGTAAGTATCTGTGGAGACCAGCAGGTTTATGGATAATTTTCAGATGTACACCGACACAGCTCAAGTGTGGTTGGGACTTGAGTCTGTACTGACGCAGATGCAGCCTGAGCTCCTGTATGCTCTGGAAAACAAGTTTTCTTCATTGGTAGAGCGCTTAGAGCTCTTACCATTCTGCCTTGTGGGCACTGAGTTTGAGGTCAGGCTTCCCAGTGCAAGAGAGGGAGGCATGGAGCCTCTGGAGAGAGGCCAGCAAAAGGTGCCTGAGGTGATGAAGGGACTGGAGCATCTCTCCTGTGAGGAAAAGCTGAGAGAGCTGTGACTGTTCAGCCTGGAGAAGAGAAGGCTCGGGGAGATCTTATCAATTTACATAAATATATGAGGGTGGGTGCAAAAGGACAGAGCCAGGCTCTTTCCAGTGGTAGACAGTGACAGGGTGAGAGGTAGTGAGCACCCGCTGAAACACAGGAGGTTCCTCCTGAACATCAAGGAAACAGTTTTTCACTCTGAGGGTGAATGAGCACTGGCACAGGTTGCCTAGAGAGGCTGTGGAGTCTCCATCCTTATGGGATATTAAAAAAACATCTAGACCTGGTCCTGGGCAGCTTGTTGTAGGTGGCTCTACTTGTGCAGGGGCTTGTACCAGATGACTTCCAGAGGTCCCTTCCAACCTGAACCAGTCTGTAATTCTGTGAAGTACAGTGATTGTGCTGTAGTCTCATCTTGCGTATATAGATCATCTGTGTCACCAGTGTACCCAGACCTTTAATGAGTGTGGGGGGGAATCCAATGGGATTCACGTTTCACTATGCTGCCATTCATTTAATCAGTGGTTTATAGGCATACAAAGAGTTGTTTTGTAGACACTCCTGTGCTGCTGTGATTGGGTGCCTGGGGGGAAACCAGTGAAAACCTTAGTTCTGCAGTTTAGAGGTTTCCAGTGCCATCATGCTTCTCGGGGAGTAGCCGCCTTTGCTTCCTAAGTCTGTCTGGTGGGGAAGACAGCAGGGTAGCTTGTTACCCTGGGTTATGGGCGGTGTTGGGTAGAATAGGACTGTGTTTCAGCTTGTCCCTGAATGTCTACCAGACTGAGTCGGGCTGTAGCTTCAAGCAGTTTATCACAGGGTTAGGG
Source organism: Chroicocephalus ridibundus (assembly GCF_963924245.1). Lineage (NCBI taxonomy): Eukaryota > Metazoa > Chordata > Aves > Charadriiformes > Laridae > Chroicocephalus > Chroicocephalus ridibundus. The sequence continues at coordinate 45,440,050 of NC_086316.1, forward strand.
TCCTGCAGGCTTGGTCCAGTGTCAGTACCCCCAGCAATGTCAGCTTCGTTATGCAAAGTAGAGCAGTTGTGGTTTCAGGGCTTTGTCATGTTATAAAGCTAAGTAAACACAGCAGGACTGAAACCTTCCAGCTTGGGTACACACACTCGGGCAATGCCCTAACACAATGTGTGAAGTACGTGCATGATGTAAGCCCAGACTGTTACCAAAATGTCATGATAACTAACACTTGGGTGTGGTCACAAACTCAGTTGTTTTGCCCAGTGCTCAGAGATGCCGTGTCTAGTTAGTGCCAGCAAATTCCTTTTGCCCAAGACAAATTATTTATAGATTTAAAAAAAAAAAAGTCACAGAAGGAAAAAATACTGTCTTTTCCTCCCTTCTCAACACTCATCACTAACAGAAATGTGCTGCAAAGTTAGATGATTTGCAAAGGTGAAGGTTAATCCTCACTGTGTACATCCATGAAAGGGATGTGAAAGACCGATGACACTCTACAAAGGTACTGTGCACCAAATATGTGTGTTCTAAAATACAACTTTTTAGAACAGCTGGTCTGTCCAGTCCAGGTTACTCTGAGGTCAGATGAAAAGTATGGGCGGTGAGGAAGAGGTGCATAGACTACCGGTCTGTAGCCCTGCCATACTCAGGCCAAATGCTGGACTGGCAGAGCAGCTAGTTCCTGCCTTGGCTCCTGGGAGAGACCAAAGCTGGCGGGACTTTATTCTGGAGTAAGTGGATACCTACTAGAGGGGCTGGTGGCTTCTCTTAGGGAACTAGTGGTGAGGAGGGACAGGTGCAGCCAGGCACCCACTTCCAAAGCAGCAAGTAGTCCTACTTCCACTGCTTTATTGCTTTCTTTAGGAACCCCTCTCCTGGCTAGTGTTTGAAGGCAAGCCTTCCTGCCATTCTGCCTTCTGACTCAGTTGCTTTACTAATGAATCTCTTCTAACAGAGGGGGAAAATTATTCTCTACCCAAATATTTTTGAAGCAGAAGACCTCCTCAACCGATTGATAATCTAAGTTCCAAAGTTTATTGCTTTCACAATAATCTTATTCTGAATTTCAGGCAGCCCTTTAAGTCCATCAGCAAGAAACATTATTATTTTTGTGATAATGCAGATTATTGCAATTCTGTGTTGTGACATAAGTGTCACCTAGGAGTATTTCCTCTCTTTCTTAAGCTAATGGTATCTCTGTTATGATAAGTATCGTGAGCCGCCTTCTCTTCCCAGTAATTTCATTGTAATTATAGTTCTACAAGTTGCATTTCAGAATAATGCTGGAAATGACATCAGGCTTTATTCCTGGATCAATTAATGAATTCACACTCACCATTATTTCTCAAACAAAATGATGATTCAGGGTGATCTAGTTTTGGTTTTTGGTTTTTTTTTTATTTTCTTTGTAGTCTTTTGATGCTGTAAATTACCAGAGAATGAGTGCATCTCGCCAACTTTGCTGTTTTTCTATGATCCACTTAAAAATAATCATTACAGTTTGGATCCTGCCTCATGATTCTGTTTCTAAATGATAAGGAGTTTGCCCTCAACTGAGGACTTTGTGAATCATTATCTTACCTTCACACAATAACTCTTCTGTTTTGAAAAGTGTCATGTTGAAACTAAATTTTCAAGTAGGGGAAGGAGAGAGGCAGGAGATGTTACTCTCATATATGGTGCTGTTCTCCCTCTAGTGCATCACCGAGTTTATAGACTGAGATTTAAAAGTGACTGAGGTACCAAAGCTACCAAAGAGGCAGGTTTTAGTTTACATTGGAAATGCTCGCCTAGGAGTAGTAAGATTTTCATGTCTTATCCAATACTCCACTAAATGTTTGAACTAAGCTTCACATTTAAATATCTTGGGAGCATCTTCTTGTTACGATTTCATGAAAAGTGACTGTTTATAGAAGTTCCTTTTCATTCTTTTCTATCATGTGTAGTCAGGTACCAGTTTTTGGTGGTACCAGTAGTTCATTTGTTCTGAAAAACCTTATTGTGATATGTATTTGAATGTGCTGTTATATTTGGTCTAAACTATGCTGTCATACTGGTATTTGGAAGTAATTTTGACTAATATTTTTGAATGTGTATATGAAAGATCCTGTCATTCTTTCTTCTAAATGTCTGTTTAAAGGCACTGAAATACAGTAATTTATTTGCAGTACGTTTAGTTTCTTTAGTTATTGGCTTCTCATACGACAGCTCTCATCAGGCTTGCACACCCGACTGCATACATTCATCCTCATGCTAGACCATGTAGGTGAAGAGTCTGTTCAGAGGGATTGCAGGATTCCCAGAGAGTACTGGGTCCTCTGCCAGCGAGCGCTCCCATGTCTGTTGACCTGATTTAGAAGCCCAGGCAGAATAGGATGAGTGAGTAGGTGCATGTGTAAATAGCCAGAACTATCCAGATTGAAAGCCGAGACTACCTTTTGATCGAGGGTGAGAACGAGATCGTTTTTGTTGCCTTTATCTGGTGAAGTTTCCTGCTTTTCAGCGCATGGGTGGAAGATACATGGCAGTGTAGGCTGACAGTTACCTTTCTTGAGGAGCTGAAGTTGGGAGTTCGAACCGAATTGGCCAAACAAGAGAAATTAATTAAAGTTTTTCCATGTCCTGCATGACTTTGCTAAACAGTAAGCTGTTTTAAGTAGAAGGGGTTATTTCCTCCTCTTGTTCTATTTTGAAGCAGAAAATATGTCCTCACGCTTTACACTAGGCTTGTTCTGGTAGACTAACTTGTCAGATGAGCCCCTTTGGGAGGGATGGAGATGTTTAATTTACAGACTCCATCGACACTTAAAAACTGTGGCAACCAATCCTAGGTTTTGCCAACAGCACGATGCTTTTGAGTAAGTCAGAAGCAAAATCCCAAGCAGCTGGCGAGTTTATATGTCAAAAACTGGGGAAGTACAGATTTTGCTCAGCAGAAATATAGAGCAGCAGAGCACAGATGTAAAATCTTTGCATTTGTGAAGCTGGGCCTAAATTACAAGTCATTCTGTCTTCTCTTTGTTGATGTGAGAGGAACATGTCTCTCAGCCATCCACGAAAGCCCTGCTGAGAACGACCAGTGAAATTCTCACAAAGAGCAGTGGAGTACACATCGGTAGCCTGAGTGAAAGCTGTAGTTCAGAGCCCTAGTTTCCAGGTAGGAAGTATATTCTCATTGCATACCTAACAGATGATCTTTTTTAGTAACATGTGCGTTGCCCTGTCATCTTCTGCCTCAGCTTCAGGAGTCCACAAATTCAAAATTCACAATATGCTGTTGCTGTACTGCCAAGCTTGACAGGTGAGGAACTCTGGAAGCTTAAATACAGTGCCAAAAAGATAGATTAAAAATACTAATTAACAAAATGGCTGTCTCAAAAGTAAATATCTATAAATTTGTTATATTATCTTTGGTTCTATTAAGCCAAAATAAGTAAGTAGGAGATGCACAGAAACAACGGCAGGTACTTGTTTCTTCTATTGTGTATAGCAATGACATTCAGAATTCAGTTAATTTTTCATAGGTGGTTTTTTTTTTGGATCCTGATTGATAAATACTGAATAACCTTTTAAGGTCTAGAAAAACTTTTACTGTATATAAAAGGGCAGACTTCTATTTAACAGAACAGCATCCTAACTAAAAACAAGGACTGTAATTTGAGTGGGTATGTCAGATTATTAACTTCTATGAAATAAATCTGCTATGATCAGAGTGTCTTAATTAACTGGAGCAAAGTTTTACTGTAGAGAAACCCAGGGATGTTCGAGATTGATTCTTGTTTTCACACTGTGTTCTGTTTGGATGATAACAGCACAAGAGTATTTGTAATCAGAGGGAATAGTTACGTAGGACTGCACACTTTCAGAGTGCTGCACACCCACTAGCTAATCAGTCACTCTGTCACCTCCACAAGGGGGGAAGTAGTTAATTATTATTATCCCTGTGATTGTAGGTGGGGGTGTGCAGACAAAGGCTATGTCTAAGTTAGCAAATAGTGTGAACAGGAGAGTGGGTCTGTAGGGCAAAACAGTAGGTGCTGAGAACCTGGTGTCCATGTTCCAGGTTTGTGGTTGTGGGTTTTGCTGGTTGGTTGGTTTTTTTGTTTTGTTTTTTTTTCCGCTTTAAACCAGGTCTAGTCTGATTCCAGGAACTAAATGCGTTTGTGGCTAGAACGCATTAGGTGTGGTCCTTAACTTCCATTTTTACTGGTTTCATTCATTCTAAAGGAATCCAGCTTCTCACTTGGAGACATTTTGATGATAATGAAGGTGAGCACAGTAAGCAAGGGAGATGAGGAGGTTTGTTTTGAAAGTCTTCTCCTGATCTTAGCTTAGAGACTAGTGTATGTTTACCCAGAGGGATACTCTGCTGAGTGATTTCAGGTGAGAGTTTTGCATGCCTAAAGGTTAGTTTAGCCTGGAGAAAAGAAGGCTGAGGAGAGACCTCATATACCTGAAAAGAGATTGTAGTGAGGTGGGTGTTGGGTCTCTTCTCCCAAGTAACAAGTGACAGAATGAGAGGAAATGGCCTCAGGTTGCGCCAGGTGAGATTTATATTGGATATTAGGAAAAATGTCTTCACTGAAATGGTTGCCAAGCATTGGAATAGGCTGTCCAGGGAAGTGGTTGAGTCACCATCCCTGGAGGTATTTTAAAAGACATGTAGATGTGTTGCTTAGGGTTAGTTAGGATAGTGTTAGGTGGTGGATGTGGCGGTTTTAGGTTAATGGTTGGGAGATGATCTTAAAGGTCTTCTCCAGCCTGAATGATTGTATGATTCTGTGATTTTTCAGAGCTGCTAAGCACAGCTAAACTAGCAAAAGGCTTATGTTTGCAGACATCCCCAAATAGCGTGGAACAAAAATTTGGCCCTGGTGCTTGGCTACTGCTTTGCACAAAAGTGGTTGAACTGTCATTTCACCTCAGGAATTTTTCCTGAGAGACAATGAATCTTAGAATCATAGAACGGTTAGAGTTGGAAAGGACCTTATAGATAATCAAGTTCCAAGCCCCATGCCATGTGCAGGGACACCTTGCACTAGACCAGGTTGCTCAAAGCCCCATCCAACCTGGCCTTGGGATGGAGCATCCACAACTTCAGTGGGCAACCTGTTCCAGTGCCTCACCACCTTCACAGTAAAGCATTTCTTCCTAATATCTAATCTAAATCTCCCCTCTTTCAGTTTAAAACCATTACCCCTTGTCTTATCGCTACACTCCCTGATGAAGAGTGCCTACCCAGCTTTCCTGTAGGCCCCTTTTAGGTACTGGAAAGCCAATGTAAGGTCTCCCCAGAGCCTTCTTTTCTCTGGGCTGAACAACCCCAACTCTCTCAGCATGTCCCTAAAGGTGCTCCAGACCTTTGATCATCTTTGTGGCCCTCTTCTGGACTTGCTTCGGCCAGTCCGTGAACTTCTTATGTTGGAGGCCTCAGAGCTGGACACAGTACTCCAGGTGGGCTCTCACCAGAGCAGAGTAGAGGGGCAGAATCACCTCCCTTGACCTGCTGGCCATACTTCTTTTGATGCAGTCCGGGATGCGGTTGGCTTTCTGGGCTGGAAGCGCACATTGCTTACTCATGTTCAGCTTCGCGTCAACCAACATCCCCAAGTCCTTCTCCTCAGGGCTGCTCTTTATTACTCTGCCGAGCCTGTATTTGTGCTTGGGATTGCTGTGACTCAGGTGCAGGACCTTGCACTTGGCCTGGTTGAACTTCATGAGGTTTGAACCGGCCCACCTCTCAAGCCTGTCCGTGTCCCTTTGGATGTCATCCCTTCCCTCCAGATTGTTGACTGCATCACACAGTTTGGTGTTGTTGGCAGACTCGCGGAGGGTGCACTCAGTCCTGCTGTCCATTTCACTGACAAAGATGTCAAACAGCACCAGTGCCAATACCGACCCCTGAGGAACGCCACACATCACTGGTTGCCAGTTGAACATTGAGTTGTTGACCGCAACACTGAGTGCGGCCTTCCAGCCAATTCCTTATCCACTGAGTGGTCCATCCATCAAACCCATGTCTCTCCAATTTAGAGACCAGGATGTCGTGCAGGACAGTGTGAAATGCTTTGCACAAGTCCAGGTAAATGACATCGATTGCACTCCCCTTACCTACCAATGCTGCAGCAGCATCATAGAAGGCCACCAGATTTGTCAGGCATGACCTGCCCTTGGTGAAGCCATGTTGGCTGTCACCGATCACCTCCCTATTTTCCATGTGCCTTAGCATAGTTTCCTGGAGGATCTGCTCCTTGATCTTGCTGGGCACAGAGATGAGACTAACCAGTCTGTAGTTCCCTGGGTCTTCCTTTTTCCCTTTTTAAAAATGGCGGGGTTTGTTTCCCCTTTTCCAGTCAGTGGGAACTTCACTGGTCTACTGTGACTTCTCAAACATGATGGATGGTGGCTTAGCAACTCCATTTGACAGTTCCCTCAGGACCCACGGATGTATCAGGATCCGCAGATGAAATATAATCCTTTGAAATAGGTTGATTTAGATTTAGAAATATCTTTTAATTAAGTCTGATTTTTCATGAAGAACATGAACTCTTTTTTGTATATCAGTGCCAGAAGTAATTTAAAGTCAGTAGTCCGTTATGTGAAAAAACTTTGAATGTGTTGTCCTCTTTATGATATATTTTTGTTTTAAAAAGTCTGAACCATCAATGATATTTTACGTGTCCTTTTCTTTGCTTTCTGTGTTTGACCCCACAGAAAGTTTATATTGCAATGTAATTACTTGATTAGGGGAGTGTTTATTCTTTGATTAGGCATCATCAAAACTCTTATTTGTTATTTGGTTTGTTTGTTTGTTTTCATTACCATATAAATTACCAGTCTTCTTATTATTTGACGTTTTCTTTCAGTTAATGGTTACACCTACAGTCAGTTCCCATCAATGTTCTTCAACAGAAGCATCAGAAAAACAGGAGATAATCACAATAAATGTTTCTGATCTTAAAAATAAGGAATTGAGCTGGGAAAAATACAAAAGACCTTTTGAGGCTGTCCTTTTGTCGGGAAGAAATGAAGCATGGCTCTCCTTCTGTCTCTTTTTGCATGTGCAAGTATATTCATACAGCCATTAAAATGACTTTGACCTACGCAGTGTGTGTAGCTGCACAACAGTGGCATTAGAATGAGAGGTTTGATGCTGGTTTTTCCATGTGGCAGTTCTATGTCTACCAAAATGACCCTGACTTGAATTTTTTCATGCTTTAAGTGAGCCAGATGCCTTTAATTTGGTGGACAATTATCTTTTACACATTTTACAGGTTTTTGGCCACCAGTAAAGGTGAAAAAGAAAATTTTAATTTAATAAAGCAGATAAAAATCTGTTGATGAGGTGATGGATAGCGTACATTTAAAGTGTTGGAGAAGTAAGTCTCAGAAATTATCCTACACTAACTAGGGGGAAAAAAATGAATCTTAGTCCATCAGTCGAGTTTGTACGGGAGCAAGCTATTAACCCTGCAATGTTATGGGAGGCAAATACTGCTTTGAGGGAGACAAAAAGCTCTTGACCTTATCTAGGGTATAGTTCCCTACCACCGTGGATCTTGTATTATTCTTGGTAAGAAGAAAAATAGTTGTTTATTAAGTAAGATGAAGATGAGAAAACAAAACATGTAAAAACTCTTGAGACGGGTTGGACTTGGAGCTAGATGGTCTGTTAGCTGAATTCACAGGACGTGGAAATATAAAACATTAACTTCATTGTCCAACTTCACAAAGAGAATCCCAGACCGTGTCTCATGGCCTTGCAGAAAATTAATAAATATCTCATAAATTTGATTAGAAAGGTGATCAGTTCAAGTGAATAAATCATAGTGTTATTATATGATGCATTAGCTTTTAGCTAAGATGGTCAGTAAAATACATAAAAAGACGTATCTATTAATGTAGCATTATGTTGTAATCCTTCCTTGCAAAAGCCAAGACAACATTTTTGTTTAATAACAGTCTGTTTTGTGATTGTACAGTCTCACGTCAAATTGTGTACAGTATTGCTGGGAGGATGCATGTGAACCACCTGCCCCACACCAGTAGTTGACATAAAGGAACTGCCTCTTTGCCCTGGGAGGTCACATTAGTGATTTAGTAGCTGCCAGTAATGAAATCCTGTTGCAGTGTGAAAATACCCAGTGCGATAGGTGCTTCAGACAGGATCTCTGTGATTTGACGTAAAAATTAGCTCATTACAATGTTTTGGTGTGTTATGTACTTAGGTTCATTGATATTGAGGTTCTAATGAGATTCCAGCTGGGATGGTTAAACTATTTGCTCTTCTGCAGAGTGCTGGGTTGTTAGGTTTATGTATGCTAAGCTGTATGCTTTATGCTGGGTTATTTATTGCATAAAATAATGCAATAGATAAAGGCGGGAAACTGAAACAAAGATTATATTTGCAAAAACCTACTTACCAAGTCAAAAAAAGTGCCATAAGTAGTCCAGTTTTTTTTCTAGCGAGCCTTTGTCGTTCACAGATCAAAGAAAATAATTTATAGTTAGTTAGTGAATCTTAGGCTTGGTGCTTTATCCTAGCACCAAGTTCAGCAATTCCTGGCTACAGCAAAGCTCCAGGGCATCTCCTTCCCTACATACTTGATCTAGATGGCATTTGCCAGCATAACAGACATGTTACTGTTTAGTAGTCCGCAAGCAGAACCTTAGGAAGCCACCGTCCCTTCTGTTTGCTTTGACCTGTAGAGCTTCAGTAGCGGTCAGTGTTTGTACTCATCTGTCACGCTCATTCAGAATGTGAGTGTGTTTCAGCAGGTGTATGATTCCACCCAGCATTAAGTCTCTAAAACCCTTAGGCGAAGGCTAGCACTACAAAGAAGCCTGCTGTTTCCTCACTGGTAATTCATAATACTTGTGCCTGGAGTAGCCCAAAGTGAATATAGCTTAGGACTGCTCAGCGTATGCTGAATATATTTTTCTTCTTTTCAAAGAGTAGGTACCTCAACATGTTAGGGCATATTAATCTGGACTCTTGCAGAGGCAGTCCAGGAATAATCAGTGGGTCAGTTAGTTGCCGTGCAAGAGGTTGCAGCCTATGAATGTTCTTACAGGGCCCACTCAAATTCTCAGAGTAAAAGTAGTGTACACACGTACTGTAGTCACTATGCACATGCTTAGTAAAGCCAGTGCTTTCTGGGAGAGCCAGGCTTACTCCACGCATGCCAGAAGTGTGATTGCACTGTAGTTGTGGAGAAAGTGCGGTGATTTTATAAATGTGTCAGGCTGAATACAGACCCAATAAATGACAGCCTCTGGAAAGTTCTGTTTTTATAGCTTATTTGCCATAGGTCCTGTCCTGCAGCAGGCAAACGTCATAGCCAGCAACCCTGTACCACCAGATAGTAGATGCTGATTCAGGAAATACCTGTGCAAGGGAAGAGAAGAATCTAAGACGTCTTAGGCTTTAGACCACAGTATTTAGGGCTATAAAAATGTAGAATTTCTTAAAATTTCACATACCTTTCAGAATTAATCAAATACTAGATTGCCCGCAGTCATCTATTGTTTGAGAGAGAAAATGTTTGTGTAAATGGAAGCTAGTGTATAGTACAAATCGCTGCACCTGCACTTAATTTTGCCCCAGATTGCTGTCACAGTGTCTGTGTTTTACTGACGACAGCTTATGCACCTTCTAGTGGAGGGTGTATGGTCAAAAGGGAGTATGTATGGTTGTGGAGCACCCATACGCAGGGTTTTAAATAAATCCAGATGGCATTGTATGGAGACGTAGTTTGAATGGAGTAGCTTGTCTGCCCAGACACTGTTCTCGATACTGACTTCTGTTTCTAAAAAATCATAAAGGTGCAAAGCAGCAATGTAGGTAACATTTTATTAAGTGTGACTTGAAATGAATAGCTCATGTAGAAAAATGTTGTGTGGATTTTTTTTTTTTTAAATGTCAGTAAAACCTAGCATGCAGCTGAGATCTACAGGGGGGAAGAAACCCCCACAAACAAGAAAAACAGCCTTGAAATTGGTTCCGATTGGTACTTACTTATTGGTCAAGTACCAATAGCCTTAAAAGTAAGGTGGGAAAGTGTCATTGATACCTGTTCTTTTTGATTGTTTAGAAATAAGTAAACAGATTTCTGTAATGAAAATTAACAGCAATAACATAAACACATTGGTGAGGAACTCTGTTGAGGGGTGGTAAATCATGTACAACAGGTGTAATCACACTGAGCTCAAATATATTCTCATTCAGGTAAATGTCTGTTTTGCCTCTGCGTTGAGAAGGAGAGGGATCATGACCTGTACACCTAGTTTTGTGATGTAATGAAATACCTTGCAAAGAATTGTTTTTCAAATAGAAGTTAAAAAACATTAGAACAGGTTAATAATAAACCTGTAACAATAGAGTTGCACTAGAGTAAATGTAGAGAATTGGCAGAAAGCAAAGTGTTCTGCTGCTTTCATTTGATGGCTTAGTTTAGAAATACAGCAGTTACTAGAAAATGATAGACTGAACTCTTAAAATAAAATTGTTATTTGTTAGCATGGTATAACATAGATTAAGTCAATTTTTAGGATGGTGTTTTTTAACATGTTTAATCTTTGTATGAAATTAATGCTGAGTCCAGCAGGTCTTACTGAAATGAAAGAGGACTAATAAATTAGTTTGCTAAAGCTTGATGTTTGCACATAACTGAAGCTACATGTGCAAAAGCGCTGTGGAGCAGTTGATGTGTGGTAGCTGCTCACGCCATGGTGACTCTGTTCTTAGACTCCTCTCCCCCATGTTAAAAACTATTTAGGTACTTGGGCTACTAAGTGATGGGCAGAGAATTTTTGAAAGCATCTAATGCTCTTTATTCCTTATTTTTCAAGAAAGCCTCTAAAATGATTAAAATACACGTTGCAGTATACTATTCTTATGTCTAGCCTCGGTTTTTTACCGTCATGCATATTAATAAGGCCATAGTTTGCAGTAATCTGTTGGGACTGCTTAAAGAGTAGGGATGGCAGAATAAAATCCTTAATAAGGATCACAAAAAAAAGGGGGTTATGATTAACCTTTCCTGAGGTCATTATCACTTTCTTTAATATCTTTTTCCAGGCTGTTCTGTAACTTAATTTTTTTTTTAAGTGTGGCTATGTCTTGTCTTTACCACTGATACCAGTGGAATCAGTGTAGGAGGACATAACAATTACAAAGTTGTGGGGTTTTTTTTCTTATTTTTTTCCTGAAAACGGCCTTGGGTCTGCTTAGCTGCAACGTGGTTTACAATTTATGGTAGTTCTGGTAGTGGAACTTTAGTATTTTGACCCTAAGCTGCATAGTGCAAAAATTCATATTTTTATGCAAATTCAGTGTAAGTTTTCTCTTACAAACTCAGATTGCAGAAGTAACTTCACACTCAAGACTCAGAAATTTATCTTCTCAGGATTGTCCCACTTTGGACGTTTCTTATTAAAGTGTAGGAAACTCACTCTTATTTTCTAAGTTATTTTTTTGGAAAAAAAAAAAAGTATGTGGCAGTTTGAAGTAAAGCTATGTGATACCTGACAAAAGCACTAGTATCTGAAAACTTGTGCAAAAGCCTTTAAAATGTGTTTTTTCCTTCATCTTTAGAAAACAGATGAAACTGAAGTACAGAAAGCTGTGAAGATAGCATGAGAAAACTTGGTCATCAGATTTTAAAGCTGATCCCAGATGAAAATCAAAAAGGATTGATATTTATCTGAATAGAAGCATTCATTTTAAATGTTATGTCCGGGAATAACACAGGGCATCTGGAATTCACTCATCTGTTGTCTTTCTTTAACACATTTCTACATTTTTATTGTTTGTCTGCCACAGTGAGAAAGTAGTCTTTAACTGCATAGTTTGGTCAACTAAGTTGCTTTGCCAGACTTGACAAACATGCTGTTATTAACTAGACATTATTTTTCCCGAACAGCTACAAATTGAAGACCATCCCCAAAACAATTTGGTTGTCTTTTATGGTACTGTTCCCATGTGCCAGGGATTAGATGACCAAATAAAAATGTCAGAATGCTTACACATTTTTAGAGATCACATTGTAAGAGAAAATCAACTGTAGCTTCTTCATGGCAAACATTTTTGAGGAGGTAACCACTAATTAGCGTGAGGTGTTGATTACACTGGATGTGCATGCATGATTCAGCAGTTTCTGTGTATTTACCTGGGAGGGGGCAGTGGTTAATTTTTTACTAATGCACAAAGGCTTTGAGCGGTGTTTGGGTCTGTGGGGCAATAGTGTTGGAGCAGCTGGGCTTTTTCTTCCGTTTTGTCTATGACAGATGGAACAGATGGGTTCAGCAAAGTGTCTCAAAAACTGGCAGCTGACCAGAGGAAAAGTGAGAATAGTTAAGAACTACCTGTCTATTACATTGTCTTCTGCTTCCCATCCCTCTTGAAAATAAAAATGTTGTGAAGCATGGAATAGGGTTGGCCAGCACTGCTGATGAGTGGCATCCTAATCTTTTTCCAGTCACCTCTTGCTCACCAGTGTGATGGCAGCTAAATGGCTCCATGTTCCTTATGCTTGAAGGCTTTGGAGAGAGCTTAAAATGTTCCAGAAATAAATTCTGCACCATGAGTTTCGTAGGGAACTGCCTTGCCTGCTTTTGGTCTGTGAGTGGAAGAGGAGCTCTTCCCTCAGACTCCCTCACCAAGGGCCAAGCCGTGCCTGTGCCAGGGGGAGCTGGCTGGCAGGTGGTTTCTTCCACACACAGCTGTCCTCTCTTCTCCTCTCCTGCCTTGCACAGCACAGAGACTTCAGGGAGAGGGGCTGGGCAGCTGCCGGTGGGTTTATGAGGAGAAGTTTGTGAGAGGGAGTTTAGGGTCACTGGCGGCAACACCTCTGTCTTTGGTGGTGATTTTGCAAATTCTGCAGAATGATACTGAAAGCTGTATGGAGGGGTCTGTGGGTCAGAAATTGTGTAGTTAGCAGAGGAAACAGTGTTTGTCTTAATACTTTCTTTTGTGTTGAAAAATGTTAGCGTTTTCAACATTTGTACTATCCATAAAACTAACTTCTATTATACAAGATTGAAAGCCTTTAGGGCACTAGTGGTGTTATGCCGGGTTTTTATACTTCTAAAATGTCTAGGCTATATTTTAATCATTGTAAGCTATTACCTGTAATATCTTTCTTCCTTCCGTCCTTCTTCATAGAGCAAGCCAGAGAATGAGAAAACATTTCTAATAACATCTGTGGCATTTCCCAGAGTTTTTCATGCACGATACATTTTCAGACAGCCCAATCCTATATGAAGGGGAATTAGAGACTACCGTTTGTCAAAAAAAAGTCTTTTAATTTTTAACTTGAAAATTGATGGAATTTCAGATCAGACATTTCTTCCACATGTTTACGCACAGGGACCTCCTTAACAGTTGCAGGCCTGGCGTATTTCTAAATAAGTTAGTTTTTTTCTTTGTTACAGTGTTTTTACTGCTAGGGTATAAAAAGAGCGATGCAAAAGTAGAAATAAATATGGAGGTGCCAAATATAATCACCTTTCTGCATCATGCCATTGTGGTTGTTGGAAGTAAATCCTTGTTTAGCTTTGGATGCTTAACTCTGTGGTTTGTGCTGGCAGCTGCATGTGCACTTGGTTGTTCGGTTGGTTTTTTTTTAGTGTAACTGAAATACAAAAAAATTATGAAGAACATTGGCTTGTGTGGATAACATTTTAATAGCCTAAAACATAAACTAAAAATTTGGACTGGAACACTTTTCATTTGACTATTGTGCAAAGGAATGACGTGTAAAATAAATGTTTACTTCCTGGAAGTAAAAGTTTCCTCTAGAAAGGAAAAAAAAAAAAAAAAAGGCTAACAGAAACTAGAAGTCCTTCCCCTTCACCTTGCCCCTGTGTGAGCTGCAATTGCATTATGGTTCTTTGCCCTGACAAATAAATTTGTATGTATTTTGCAGTACAAAATCAGAATAGGAACAGATTCTCAGCATAAGCACGTTCTTGAGTACCTTGCTCTATAGCGCTGAAAATGGCTACCAGTATATTCAATGTAATCTCTGTGAAACTAGACACAAGTATAACTAGTGAAAAGCAGAATTATGTGAATGCCTGTAAAACAAAAACCCAGCACCACAGAAAACGTAATTACCTAGGGATGTAAGTGAATTTAGAACTTGCTCTCAGATGCAGAGGTAAACCAGAATTTATAATGCCAATAACTTACTTATATGGCAATGAAGAGTATGTGGACTTTCATTAAACAGGAAGCCACATGTCATTTCAGGAGAGGTCAGCTATGAAGAGACTCCGGGAGAGAAAGGAGGGGGCTTTTTCTAAGGTACATAACCACATCTCGGTAGTACATGTTATTGGCTGGAGCTGATGCTGTTTGAGTAAAACAGTAGCTGTAAATCAGAACGCATCTAGTTCATGGATTTCTTGAGATTTCTTCTAATACTGTAAAAGTATCCAGGAGATGGATACTTTTTCTGAGAGGCAGCAAGGCACATTGCTTATACACAGTTTCCATTGTGTTCTGATTGGTATTATCTTACATTTTTTATTATCTTTATAAATAAAAGGCGGTTATTTATTAATCTAGCCGTTCTTGGTTGATACTGTGTGTGCAAAGTAAATAAAAAGGGTAAAAAATTCTAAAAATTTTCAGAGGAGGTAATAACCTGGTGTATACAAGGCTGCATAATCAGGTCTACCTTCAGCCTATAACAGGTAATTATAAAGAGGATCAGCAATTTCTCTTGAGGAGAACACAGTAGTCTGCTAGCCATCAGTTTTCACTTGTCTGATATGCGGCTGATGTTTTCTGTGCACTGTTGAAGTAGCTCAGCTGAGCAAAAGGTCAGTGATGTTGGAGCTGGGCTAAGGCTGGTCAGCCCGAAGGGGCACGGGTGGTCTGTGCAACAGCGTGGTGCTCCACTGTGCTGCCTCCCGACTACTTTTCTGCTGGAGAAGCAGAACATTAAAATGTTACCCTCTTCAGCCCTAGGAAAGTGATGCGTGAAGTGGCATGGCATGCTACCACACTGTGATGTTAGAAATGCAAGTGCAAAATGGCATGACTGGATGCTGTGACCAGTAAAACCTGCCCACTTGTCCCTGGTATCTTCTCATACCGTGTTCTTAGTGACCCACTAATAGCTTTCATCCTTCACTTCACCCAAGCTTAAAATTTTTTGACTTTTCAGCTATTTTCATGAGCAAATGCTGCATCTGAAAAAAACGCTGCATTTCTGTAATTGTGTACTAAGTGTGAAAATACCTGTATGGTGGAGTGTATAAGCCTAGCAAGGATGTCCTCTCAAACTTAGCTATTCAATTTACTTTCTATTTTTTTTCTTAATAAAAACCAGGGATTCTTTTTTTTTTTTTGTGGAGAATCTAATTATAATTTTTTTAATTATAAAATTGTTCTTTGGTAATATTACCCTTGACCTGATTTCTTAAACTCGGAGAGTGCCGGTGGTGTATTTGTGTCTATAGAGTCTTCATCACTCTCTATGTGTGTGTGTGCACGTGGGTGTGTTCACGTTAAAATAAGCTAGAGACATGATTAAAGCATTAATTTTTTCAGTCTTTATTAATATTATTCAGATCTTGCTGGATTTGAAATGGTTGACATTAGACGTGGGCTGCCTGTCCTGAGATACGATAGTAGAGCGGTTGTGTCGCTCCTGTCCAGCTAATGGTCTGGCCAGCCCTGGTCCCCTCTCCTTCGGGGGGAAAAGGTGCACAGAGGGGCAGGCTTCATTTTGGATGAGCTCCTTAATTAGCCATAGCTCCTTACAGTGGCTGAGAAGACATAAATTGCCGGAGGACCACAAAAAAAGATAGGTAGCTAGTGACTCTCTCCAGGGGAAACAGCAGTTAAAAAGCACTCTCAAGTTAAGGATGGACTGCCGTGAGCTGCAGGAAATGTGCCACAATATCTGGAACTGTGCTTCCCTCTGGGTGGATTTACAGCCTGCTTGGCCTTGGAGCCGGCTGGGCTTTCGCTCCGTGTGGGTGCCTGCGTGTGCGTGGTGGGTGCCTGCGTGTGCGTGCACAAAGCCGTGCCCCTGTGCTGAGGAGCACGCAGCGCTGTGAACGGCGCAGTGCGAGTAGGCGCAAGGGGAACGCCAGTCCAACTCCTCGACCTCTCGGGTTATTTGAGGGATGAAAATAAAAATGGAAAAATGGTTGCATTTTCATTGCGCTGCTGCCGTACCAGCGCTCCTTGTCGTGGGCCGTCAGCTCTACTGGGCTTTGCCTCTGTCCCGGGGGAGAAGGCGTGAAGGAGCGCTGCTGGTTGTAAGGGACAGGTCTTGCGGGGACAGGGCCTCCCTCAGTGTTGCTTAATATCCTCTGAGAAACTTTCAATTAGACCTCGGCTGTCCGGAGGAGGAGCCCTGGGCTGTGGGCAGCTCTGCGTGGCCGTGGCGCGAAGGCTGGGCCGGAGGAGCCCTGTCCCTGCAGGGGAAGGGGAAGGCACTTTCCAGGCCACCTCATGGCTGCCAGTTTGACACTGGTACCTGTGTCGGCCTTGCCATCCCACCCACCAACTCACCCGCGTTTTGCTCCCCCTGCAGCAGTTATGTCTGCCCTGTTCTGTTTTCTGGTAGGGTGTTTCTTCTTTGTCCCTTAAAAAAATACAAAAATGCATAAACCACTCCCTCACCTCCCCACGCCCCAAGTTTAATGCTGTGGTGGGCTGTGATGGCACTGAGGCCAGCCCCAGATGGAGTCGCCGGGGTGGGGGTGAATGAGAGTGAGATGGATGCTCATGAGTGGGCCTGAAACCAGGTGGGTGTGGGTTTGGATTGACGGCACCTCTTCAGTCTCCCTGGGGAAGGAGAAGGAGCACAGAGCCATCCCCTTCCCACTGGCATGAGGGAAAAGGGTTAAATATGAGACAAAAATATTTGCTGTAAGACTTGTGCTTAGTTTACACCATTAAGACAGAATTGCCTTTATGGTGCCCTCAAGATGTGTTTTCTTTGGAAACCAGGGAAGATATACAATGTGTAATACGTGTTGTAAGATATATTATTTTAAAAATCATTCATTACCACAGCAGATTCTTCACTGCAGTCAGTGCAGGGCTCTGCTTGCAAGACCCTGCAATTTGTTAGTCCTTGTTTATTTGTAGTTGGACTGAAGCAAAAATTACTTTATCACTTCAGTGCTGGGGTGTATTTGAGGCATGAAAGCATCCTTCTGTCTCACATCTAGGGCTGGGTGAGCGAATGGACCGGGGAAACTGTCTGGCAGGTATCTGCATACTGACATTTGATACATAGTTCCTTTGTGTTTCTGATGTAAGTTTGATAATGATACTGGTAAGTCGACTCTTGTCTAATTACATGTTCCAAAACAGCAGTCATGTTATCTTACTGGTACAGACAACGTAGAGCACTCTGAAGCATAAACTGCAAAAAAGCACAGGCAGAAGAGGCCGAGGGGACAGCTGGAGTGTCTTCCTCAGGAATACATAACCTGACACAGTGAGACCTCACATAGGTTTGTGGAAAAAATATTCTTAACTCTTCATCTGTTAGAAGAACCAGCATGATCTGCTTTTCTTTTTTATTTTTTAATCATCTAAATCCATATGAAAATGTTCTTTCTTTGGAATGAATGAAGGACATATAAGAATGTTGAAAATTAAAGGGGTTCATTTGTTTGCCCGCCCCCCCTGAAATGCTCCTTGGTATCTAGGCTAAAGCCCAGAATTTGAGTGAATAGCTTTTCTGGAAGCAATGGCCAACCATTTTTGATGAAACAACGCTCCAAAACACTAAGAAGCACTTGCTATTCTTAGTCTTTAATGTAAAATAATGATATTTAGTAATATCAGAAATGTCGCTTGACATAAGAATTGCATCATAACAGAAGTGCTACTGTTCCTGTGACTGTTGTTTTCAGTAAAGATACATTTATACTGGTTTTCGTATAGCAAAACAATTAATTTTGAAGTAATTTCACATTCTAAGAAACAAAATGCTCTACTGTATCCTTTCAGCTCCTGGATGGAACCCTTTCGTATGAGTGGTAGCTCAGAAGTTTATGTCAGGCTCTCAAGATACAGCTCACAAACATAAAATAGGCTAAATATTATTTAAAAAAAAAAAAAATCTTTGAAGAGTGTGTTTTCATGCTTTTGCATTTAGTTGTTGTTAACATTGTTAAAAATTAACAAATTACATAACCTACTGTTTTTTACTGGCATTTCTGATGGACGCAAGTGCACATCAGGTGTACTGTCTGTGTATTACACTATTTATTTAAAGCATAAATTAGAAAATAGCAAAAACTCTAAATACACTTCATGAAAGCAGAACATGCAAAGTATAAAGCTTGGTGTGCATGGTAAATACAGCTGTTGTTTTGTAGACGTGTCCTTGTACGTGATAACTATTTTTGACAATAGAAAATATCAAGAGATCCAGATTCTCCTTTTCCAGTTTTAATGACGGCAATTTCACTCGGGTAGAATAATGTTAGCTCGTGGAGGGGGGGACACGAAAATCACTTTTTCTAAACGTGTAGGTATTTTTTAGAGTAGTAAAGGTACATTATTCCCTCCCATGGTAAAAAGGAAAGAAAAACATTATGACTTTGAATGCTAACAGTATTTGTCCTTGCTTTTGATTAATCAAAGAAAAGTGGTTTAGACTGTCCCTGAAATGGTGTCTCTGTGAGTTGCTAGGAGTAGGAATTATGTCTGTGTGTTCATAATCGCTCTGAGTAACAGAAAATGAAAGAGACTTGAAAGGAATTTAAACAATGAACTTCCTCATATGAAGTAGTTAAAGCTGTCTGAAACATCAACTTGAAAAGTAGATGCTATTAGTTCAGTTTACAAATGAATGTAACAATAGAAAATGCAACACTATTAAAATAAGTAATTACAGATTTTTATAATACATTGATAATATCTAAATTATTTACCATCAAACCATCTTGATGCTTTTGATAACAATTGCTTTGTAATAAGCCTTAAGTAATCACATGGTGATTTCTTTCTCCACACACTCCCTGCCCATTAAAGAAAATCTTATTTGAGATACTGAGTATTAACCAACTTTTTTTTTTAAAGATGCTTGTGTTTTTTTCCCCAACTTTATTTTAAAACCTTTTATTAGATAGGCTTACTTAATGGCAAAAGTACTTCCTTTTCTCCTACGTTTTATATAACTATCTTCCTTAATAAAGTTTAGAGCTAAGTCAAGCCTAATCCTGCAATGCAGGAAACCAGGATCTCGTACTGAAATTCGGCTTCTGGAGACCTGCAGGGCATGTAGGGATATGTGAGTCAGAGTCCCCGGCATTTTCAGTACAATTTATGTGCCTGGGTGAAGGACCATAGGTGAAATATAACAGAAAGTTACGAGATTTAACCCCAGTCCCAGTCATTATCCAAGTAGTAGTTAAGTTAGTTTTCACAGGAAATCAGATGGTGGTCAGCATATTGCTACCTTTTTCTATTAGTAGATAGCCTACAAAACTCATACCTGTTGGGTTACATGTAGTTGTATGTGATACTGATCTCCTCAAAGAAGATATATATTAAAACAATATGAGAAAATGTTAGGTTGGGTGAAGAGGACATTGGTCGATTTTTATATCAGGCTTCTCATTTGGGTGAAAACCAAGCAGCTTTGGGAACGGTAATCAACTCTAACACGTTTGTGCCTTGGAGTCTACTTAGTGTTGGAAAGCAGTCTCATTTATAGTCTGCCCTCAGACGTAGGTATAAAAACCCATTTGAAATTATTTACGCACAGGTTTTTGAAGACAAATTTGGCCTTTCCTCTGTGCAAGGAAGGTAAGAATTCGCATTGTACCATCCCGCACGAATGCTGGTGTTCCCTTCTGGTGTTGTTCATACTTTTTCCATGGAAGAACAGCATGCAATTGGCTGATTTTTCAACAGTTTGCTGTCAGGTAGAGTTGTAAGTAGCATAAAGAAAGTATTTTTGAGGGCGAAACTTCATTTGTGGCATGTTGTCTGCACAGATGAGCTCTTTAGGCAGAATTTGTTGAAGTTGCTCCAACCCAAAAAACTGTGAAGTTAAGCACAGGCTGTAAAGAATTGTTTCTCTTCAGCGTGTCCCTAGTTTTTCAGAGGGATCCTTTCAACAGGAGGAAGGAGAAGGTCACACAGGGTGGGGTCCTGTCCTCCTGTGAACCCATTTAACAAAGCTGTCTGAAATGTTGAGGAGTTACTTGTCCTTTGTGAAGGCAGCCGACTTATCTCTTCTCTTACTTTCTTGCCTCTGAATTATACCCAAACCATAAGAAGATCACTCTAGAATTGTGAAAATTATCTGATTATAACTTGAAAAGATAAGGAGGTGGTTCTGCTTTGTTGGGTGGTAGGGTTTTTTGGGGGGAGGGAGGGATGGTTTTTTGTTTGGTTTTTGTTTGTCTTTTTCAGAATTGAAGGTGGAGAGGGGAAGATGCTCACTTCCAGTAATGGGTTGTGCCTAGCTGCACAGTAGTACAGTGTGGTTTTGATTATCTGGCACAAAGCTATATTAGATTAACTGGATTTCTTGTGAAGGAGTTTGAGAGGTTTTGCTTCAGTAAAAAAACTTGAGTTAATATTCATTTAAGAAGCGGCAGAACATCAGCTGAATTTTAAATTTTAAAATTCAATTTTAGTGAATTTGAGACACGGCAATTCTGAGTCTTGCAACTCGTTGTAGTACTCACTTGGGCTGTTTTAATTGTGTCACTGGTACAATAAGGATGAGTATTAGCTTTATTTCTTTGAGTTTAGTGGATGCACTAGAGTGACAAGCAAAGTTTATTATCTGCTCAAACACAACCAGATTAAATTTGTAAGAGGATTTCTCTGCTTTAGATAGCATTTAGACTAAATGTCTACATAATGGGAGGTTTTCTTTCCCTTTTTTAAAGAAGTGAGAGAATTCAGCTCCTCTGCGCTGCTGTGGAGAAGTTCACTAGTACAACGTGGTATTGATGCATACAATGATCAATGAGAGGGACACCTCCCCACCCCTCACCCTCCATTCTTAAAGATGGTTGATACAGTTTTTGTAGTCCAGGTAAGGAAAAGTTGCAACAGCTTTAGTACTATTTTGTAATGGATGACATTTGCTTAGTTTTTCATAAACGTTTAAGACATTCAAGAATATTCTTGGAACAATTCACTCTACATTGATGTAGATATTTCGTGTTACTTATTCGATGTAATTCTTCGCTTCCTGGGCTTTATTCGTAAAATTCCACCCGTTCTTTCTTTGGAAGGAATCTTTACTTATCTTGCCAGGCTCTTTTTTGTTGTAATGTGAGTCATTCATGAAATTATATTTTGTTTTCTTTCATAGAATATTGATAGTCATCTCAACTAAATGTTTATAAATTACTGAAATGATACAGAGGAGGTAATTTAGTGAATGGCAAAATGATTATATGCTTCCTTTTTTGAAAGCAAGTGGAATATGCAGATGTGGATTGTGAACAAAATTACTAAAATGATGATTATGTAGTGATTTTAAATTAAAGACATTCTCTCAGTGGAGCAAACACTTAGCAATAGAACAGTATGTACACCTCTCCCAGATTTTTTATTAATGGCTCTTAATTTAAACATGTGCTTTGTTAAATCTCAAAGGCCATCGCTCGAGTTCTCTCCTAACTTAGCTTTTTGTAGTTATTCCATTCAGTTTTTAATGTAAATAGAAAATCACGTGTCATTGGTGTAGGAACAGCCATCAGGAGACCTTAGGTCCCTTTCTGGCTTGTTTTGTTGCCTTCCTTGAAACTTCACATGCTTTCCTGTTCCGTAGTCTTTTCTGCTAGTCTGAAATGCCTTCCAAAATGTTCCACAAAGAAGCTGTGGATGCCCCTTCCCTGGAGGAGTTCAAGGCCAGGCTGGATGGGGCTTTGAGCAGCCTGGTCCAGTGGGAAGTGTCCCTGCCAATGCCAGGGAATTGGATTTAAGGTCCCTTCCACCCTAAACCGTTCTATGATTCTGTGTTTCCTAATGTCAAGTGGCTCTTGTGAGGTGTAATCTGTTAATGAAGGAGTTTGATAATCACGGCAGGAAGATAGTACAGTCATGCTGTTCATTTTATGGAAAATATAAATATGCCTACTATATTCAGTAGCAAGGCTCATAATATTTCCTCATACAAATTCTACTCATGTCTCTGGATGAGTTGTTGTTTAAATTCTTTGGTGTTAAACCTCAGTTTTTATGACCAAGATGAAAGTGTTCAATTCCAAAAGTTAATTTATAATCATATAAAATGGTTGGAGGTACAGGTTGGTACTGAAGTATCTTTCAAGAGGTATGATACAGAGATACAGTATGTCATGGAGATAATATTTTTTGAGTAATGGAGAAAAAGTTGCATTGAGTACTAGAAGGGCTTCAGTTAGAAAGGAGTGCTAGGCAATAGCTGTACCAACCTGAAGTTGATGGACAACTCTACAGAGGTGATGGTCAAGGCTGTAGAGGTAAGGATCCATTCATAAGGCTCAAGATGAGGAACCTGTCTGCATAGGTGCTTGACCACATCAGATGGACAGACCTGTTTGTTTAGGAGCCTGCTTGTTTCACTAGCCTTGCCGCCGCCTTTGACAGAGAAGAGATAATCTCGTTGTGCTCCAGAACTTGCACGGAAGTGTTACGGGGTGAGCTGGTTTTTACCAGCCCGGCATCCCTTCTGACAGTGGCCTTCAATGGTGAGCCTGAAAGCTGCTGTTCCAAGTGGTAGGACAGACTGGCTCCATTGCTTCCAATCCTGGGATGATCTCATGCATTCTGTAATACGTTTTGGATATTGTGGGACCTACAAAGGCAGGCCAGTCCAAGGCCTGAATTCTGCACAGTTTCTATGTTTTCATGTAGGGCCATACTTGGTTTTCAGCAGAAATGTGATCCTGTTGCATTCCACTGCTGGAAGAGCAACAAAAGAAACCATATTTTTTGTTTTCTCTGTAGTTGAATTAGTAGTAGCAGAGGACATAAAGCTGTCTTCCAAATGAAATACAACTTTATAGTTGAAATCAGGTATTTTTTCTTCTCATGTGTCATCTCTCTATTACTGTTTTAGCTCTTACTCCTCGTAGGAGTTACTCTACTACTTAATACCTGGTAAGGTTGATTTCTGCATTTTTCTTAAAGCTGTGAGGCAGTGCACAACAGACTGCTCTTTCTGGATACATGACTGATGAAACAGTGTAGGTATAGCAATACTGTAAGTAGAAAAATGTTTAGCAGATAGAAGTGTCAGGCTGCGCCCAGACTGTGCAGAATGCTGCAGGCTTGCAACAGAAGTGAAATCTTCACTTTCGAGGTACTTCACAACTTCTTTCTGGCACTGAATCCCAAGCTAAAAGCCAGTCTTCCGTGAAAATACGCACAGTTGATTTAACAGCTCTTAATAGTGACTAACAGGGTAGTAGATTTTTATGGATTTTTTTCTTACTTATTAAGAATGTCCTGTTCTTTCTAATTCAAGTATGAAATTTCAAACAATAAAATATAGCCATTTCTTTTCTTGCGATTTCATAGGTCAAACTTAAGTGTCAGAGAGTCAGGCATAGTTCAGCAGCGTTTCTTTTCTTAACAGATACCGATGTGGATTTTGCTTAGAGAATGGCATCTTTGTTGTTTTAGTTTAAAAACAGCCTTGTATTTGAACACTCAAGATATGATACTTCAGATTTATTTAACTTACAATGCAGAGGAATGTGAAAACAAGTACAGGTATGCATTGCACACCCATGCGAAAGCAAAACTTGTCAGACTAGGCTTCTAGTCTTGAATTATTTTTTAATTACTCTCCTATGCCTTCCTTCCACATGAGTATTGAAGCCACTCTGCCAGTAAGTGATTGTCATCTGTTCAAAAATAACCACGTATAAGTTTTTCTCTAAGTTGCACTGAGTAAAGAATGTTGTATTTCAACATCTTGTAGTTTTATTTTTGTAGGACGTGCACCAGGAGTCATAGTAACAATACAATAAATTGTGCATAATATGTATGTATGTGTGTGAGTGCAAGCATGCACATAAGGGATTACTGCCGCATTTAAGCAACCTGACTTCCTTCCTGGTTCTGCTTTGGGACATAATACTGCTGGGGGGACTTCATATGTCGTCTTGTAAAATTCTTGATGATGCAGTAATATTTGTTGATGGTACCATTTGAAGAAAAAAATTTGGGGGAGGTCTTCGGAGATTTGCCAGGTTGTAAGATGCTAAGCTCTTACAAGCTTTGATAATCCTCTGTAGTGTGGTTGAATGGGAATTTATCAGTATTTGAGGCATTTCTTTACTGCTTTTAGAAAATTCTTTTCATTTGTCAGTTGGGTTGTTTTTTTTTATCTGGAAGGGAATTTTTAAAAAGTTAAATGACCAGTCATACAGTGTGCTTGAATCAGGAAGTTACCTTTTTTTTTTTTTTTTCAGTCACCCCATTGCCTTCTCTCCAAAGTACCACCCACGGGTTATATTAGGATCATGGATTTTTTTTGGAAAGTCACTGTTTTTAAAAGATGAGGAGGCAGGGTGGTATTATTAAGATTCAGGTATGTTGTGTGGCCTTCAACTGTCTTCTGACAGACGAGAAGATATTACTCATCTGTCTTCAGAGAACTGATCCAAGTCTTGACTAATTTAAAAGTGCAACGGCAGCAGCAGAAAATGGTTCTCAGTATAGTTTTATCCCCTCTTGGTCCATCCTGCTGGTCTGCTGTGTTGCTCTCTCCTTATATCAGCTAGAAGTATTCCTGAGATGACAGTGGTAGAAGCAGCAGTTAGCAGAAGCTGTAAGGCATTCAGATCCTCTCAGGACATGTAGATTATTATTTTTTTTTTTAATCCCCTTTCAAGTTTTCTTCTTTTCACCAGGCTAAACAAGCCCACTCAAAAGTCCTGGTCAGACTGTTATCTGGTGGTTTTTTTGTTTATTATGGTGATAGGTAAGATTTTAGGCATGTATTGCCAAGTTGTATTTCTTAACTTGCTCTGTAATGGATGAGGTTGTAGAAAGTGCAGTTGGTGTTTTATCACTCAACATCTTGATCTTATAATGCCAGTCATGGGATTCTAAAAGCCAAAAAAGATGTAAAACCAATCAAATCTAGGTTTGACTCAGTGCTGTTAACAGTGATAGTTTAAAATCCCACAGCCCACTAGGAATAATGCTGTAATGATTGCAGCTTTGCTTAGCTAACCCTGGTAATTCATTATGCCAAATTTTCCCCTGCTTCTCTGATAGTAAATAACATTGCTTGTTTTGTTTCCCATTATTTTAGTGTGGGAAGACGTATCTGAGCAAATCTCTAGTGACATACTTGTAAATGGTGTTTTATCACTATTAAGTAGTTTTCACATAAACAGGACTTTTTCTTACAGAAATAACTGATGCCACTGTTAAAAAAAAAAAAAAAAAAGCCATACCTGAAATTTTCTTGGTATGCGTTTCTTGTCAGCAACCGTATAAAAATATTTACTTTCTGCGTTTGATCATAACAATCTAAGATGAGCTATCAATGGGAAGTTTTTGCGAGCTCCTGTGTGTTGTGCTGAAAACTAACATTTTCACTTTTTCGTAATTTTTGGGCAGTCCTGTAAATTTTATTATTGTCTGTCATTCATATTCTGTTGTCCTATTTTTGTGCATTCTGTGCTGGAAAATTTCCATCATATCCTTTTTCACCAGGATGCTTTTCACACTTTGCCCATGCGCGTGTAACACTTCGTGCAGTTAAGAGGACTGGAAATGTTCTCATTGTTGCTGTTTGTTTAACCAGAAAATTAGTCTGTAGGCAGGCACAAGAAGGTAGTTTCAGGCATTGAACTGGGGAGGCGCAGACTGGAGGAAACTTTGAGGTGGCCTTAAAGAGAGAGAGGCACCATTTTCATATATGTATGGGTAGCTATATGTACTTTATATACAGTATATATTTTTCATATGCATACATAGATAAAAAAATCTATTCAAAAATACATATTTTGTGTGCGTCTCTTTAGATCTCCAAGTATAATCTGTTACTGGTCTCAGGCTGACAAACTCTTAGTACAGTGACACCCAATTACAGAACTGCAAAGCTGAGTGAGACGCAGACTTAAATTTTAGTTTCTTCTTTGGATTTTAATTCTGTTTTCCTACATATTGCGGTTTTGTAGACTCAATTTCAAGGTGTAAATAGTCTGAAATACTAACCTCTCTAACATAACGCAGCTTGCTTTACCACTGTGTTTTCTTGTGTGTGATTGTCATGCGTGATACCAATTGCTACCTACGCTCTCAATAAAGAACTAAAAGAATTAGAAGCTTCAGGTTTTAAGACAGTAGATAATACAAGCATGTGCTTTGTTATCTCTATGTTAAACTTGCATTTGGGCGCTTTGAAGAAATCTCGATTCCCATGTGGGGAAGCGTCAGGACCAAAACTGGAAGTCACTTTGTATTCTGCTTATTCAGAGGTGTTTGGTGGAAATGATTTTCTATGCATTAGCTAAAGCAGAATCTTTAATAAAAGGGTTAATCATGTCCAAAAGGCATCTCATATACCATTCTGTGTTTTATAGGTTCATGTTGAACAGATTTTTATACTAAATGTGTGACATACCTTGCAGAAAAGCTAGGCAGTATCGCAGAATTACTGAAAAATGTATGGTATGGCACTTGATTTTACTCTATATATAAAGGACATAGCTCTGTTTCATAGGTTTCAGAAAAAGAGAAAAACTGTGGTGGTCTTAAGGGTAGCCTAAAGTATTTTTTACTGTGTAATAGTTCTGTATTGTCTAGGTTTGTAATTCTGTACAGTCTTAAGGAAAGTCATGTTTTTTCCCCACTAGTAGATTACAGAAGTGTAAAGATCTTACTTGTGATTCTGATGAACTGGAAGACAGGCAGGGATCACTGACCCAGGATGGCCCATACTACATCACCCTTCCCGCGAAGGCCCGTGCCTGGTTAACGTGAATTTGTCCGGCTGTGTGGGGCAAGTTCTGCCTGGTGGCAGTGTCCTGAAGAGGTGGCCTGCGCAGGTAGTGCACTCCTGACCACAGTGCAGGGGTCCTGCACTGAGGATCCTGAGGATCCTCATGAAGGCTGACAGTGGAAGCAGGTTTGGTCTTACTTCTCGGCTTCAGAGCACATTTTTCTTTATTACAATAATAACCAGTTTCTCCCCAGAGAAATTAAAACTGGTTGGTATGTAGCATCACGCTTGATGTTATGAGAATGTGTGTGTAAGGAAGACTTGTGTTAAAAGGGTGTGGGAAATGGGACTGAAGGTTTCAAAATGATGCTCATGGTAAAGGCAAAAGCTTTTAGATGCTTCCAGCTTAAATTTTTGCAGTGTGCTATCTGAGAAATGGTTGAGGGTTGCTCCTTTAAACTTGCACTGCACTGCTGTGAAACACATTGCTCTGTCAAGACACCTAAAACATTATGTAAGGGGCATAAGGCTGCCTTTATCCTGGGACACAAGTACTATGGTATGAGGCATGAAGTCTTCACAGGAATTATTAAAATAAAACCCAGGCTGAAAGGCTGAAAAGCACAGCACTGAACAATGCACCCTGGCGCGTGCATTTTGTTTCCTGCAGGGCTGAGTAGCTGGGTGAACGCAGGGTTTATATGGCTGTGCAACTGCTGATTCTAAATTTCAACTCCTCCTCTTAAGCAAACACAGGAATAATATAGATAAGCTGTTCTAGTCACAGAGGATGAGCTCACTGAATTGGAGCAAAGGAAAAATGTGTGATGTATCCTGTGGGAAATTTCCAGCAAGCAGATCTTAACTTTAAATTGACAAATAGTCAGAAATGTTCATTAACAAACTTTAGTACGAAGTACAAATTTCAGTACAATGTACAAAGACACAAAGAAATTCAAAGGAAGGAAGGAATGACTGCCCACTAATGAATATGAGCCAAATTTTAATTAACAGTGATATGGCTTGTTTCTGAGGTTAAAGTTTTCAGGGCTGTAATTGTTATGCTACTCGCTTTACAAAAAAAAAAAAAAAAAAAAAACACAAAAAAAAACAAAAACAAAAAAAAACCACCACCCCCACCCACCCCCCAACCAAAACACAAACACTGGTTGTACATTGCCTACCATAATGTCCTGAAAGTTGGCCAAGGAAGATGAATTTTTTTCCTACTTCCTGAATTTTTGTGATAAAATGTCTCATAATGATTACCTGAAATTAGATATTTGGACAATTATGTCTTCAAGAATGAAAGAGTTCTTAATATGCAGTCATATTACGTATACTTTGGAGTTTTGTTTTACTCATTGGTTTAGTTGTTAAATGAAAATGCAAATTTCAATTCAGTGGTACTTCAGTTGCTACTGATGCTGCTGTTTAGCACTGAACTGGTCCTTGCCAAGCACCACTTGACACTTTTCAGCCCTGCACTAAACAAGCTGTCAGCATTGCGCAAAAAAAGTTGTGTTTGTGTCCAGTGGCTAAAGCGTATCCTTCTTATTTGTCTTGCAGGCACAGGAGAGAGTGGCAAAAGCACGTTTATCAAGCAGATGAGAATCATTCATGGATCAGGTTACTCTGATGAAGACAAAAGGGGCTTTACAAAACTGGTGTACCAGAATATCTTTACAGCAATGCAGGCCATGATCAGAGCCATGGATACACTCAAAATCCCATACAAGTATGAACACAACAAGGTGAGATCTTTGCTTATTTCTGTAGCTGAAGCTTTTCCTCTTTTTATTTTTAGGAAATATACTGAAGGTCACAAAAAAATTACACATCACACAAATCATGCTCGACGCTCAGAAGAGAAGGGCATCTTCCAGTCCTGCCTTAAGTTCTCTGCCCTTTCTGCTGCTTTGACAACACAAAGGTGCTGAGAGAGCTGCTCTTAACAAGATGCCTGTGGGATTTGTCACAGGGCAGAGGTTTAATGACAGGCTGTTGTTCGACTGTGACTTCAGTTACTCCTTGTTTTTTCCTCCCAGGCCATGCTCTAGCCAGAACACAGTCAAGCCATTCTTCTGATGTGTAGCAAAACTTAACTTTTTAAGGTTTGCCATTAATATTACATGTGGAAAAAAATGCAAGTTATTTGAAAAATAGGTGGGAATACCTGTTTGTGTGTGAAGAAATTGTGAAATAAAATTTTCAACGCAAGGTCTTAAAACAGTCAGATTCTTCTCAGGCTGATGCTGTTATTGACATTTAAAAGGACAAAATACATTTGAAATGTTTGGAAGGTTCATCTCTGGCTAGCCTGACTTCTTTTTTTTTTTTTTTTTTTTAAAAATACTTCCATTTTAAAAGAAGAATAAATAAAATAATTTAAGCATTCCACGAAGGAGAATGAAATGCTTAATATACATGTTAAGGCACAGAATTACATGACTACATCTCCCAGTTCTCACAGGAGTGGTGCGACTTTGTTTGTTAACAGCTCTTGAGAACTTGTTCTGATTTTTACTCTTGAGCCAATATCAGCAACTTTCTCAGGCGGAAGTTTAAGATCTCTTGCAAGTGGAGGGCTTACCTTGCTTTCAATCTTGTGAAAAGATTATTTAATGATAATTTAGTAGTCCTGGATGAAAGTAATAATTTTTCTGATTAATTACTCAAAAGTTCTTTTATTGTATTATTTTTTAAATGTCAGAAGCTATCAAAGAACAGGGACGTTTGCGATAAAGAAGTAAGCTTCCCTTAACTGGGGAAGACAGTACGAAATAAATTTCGTAAGATGAAAATCTTTTGTGTCTGCATATATGAAGTTTAATCATTAGAATTGAACTGCTGTGTGTGTTTTAAGGCATCTTACTTTCCTTAGAAGTAGGAAAGATAAAGCTTATTACCAGGTTAAAGAAGCTTTGTTTCTCCATTTGCATCTGGCAAAGTCATTGCAGATTGTCATCGCATTGTTGGTGATGTTATGTTGCAGTAACCAGTCTTGGAGGAGCCTGGGTTGGTGCAGTGGGAAGTCAGGAGGAGCCTGTCTGTCAAAATCCGTATTGTGAACTTTCTTGAATGGAGGATGGGGGTTTTTGTGCACATGAAAAAATTTGAAAAACTTGTCCTTATTGGTAAAAGAGACTGTTGAACTTCCTAGTCTATCTGTATGCTGGAGCTGTCTAGTTTCCCCTCATCCCTCACAAATCAAAAACAAATGTGTAACTAGTATTAAAAAGAAAACTGCATTTGTATGTGTATTTCAACCATTTACCTCCATGTTTTTGCTGTGCACAAAGCATATAGCCTACTGACCTGAAAAGTTAGTTCATTGTGAAGCGCAATCATTTTTTCGTCAAAATTGGTATTGATTGTCACTTTGCCTTGGTATCTCTAAGTCTTAGTTGTAAATCAGGAATTTATTTTCCTTATGTTATACTATGGAGTGTACGTTCCGTAGTTATTGTTCAAGTTAAGACTGCTGAATTAATATAGTGTTTTTATATAGTTGGAGTGAGTTGGTTAGGTTTGGCATAGCTGTATACACATGGGCAGAGCTGTTCACTTTCTCTATATAAAAATAACTTTACTCAAAGTGGGAACCTATCTTTGTGCTCAGCTACTTGACAAGCATTCCCGTCAGTTTCTGATAGGGCTACATGCAGAGTAAAACAGAAGTCAGCAACTGACAAGGTCTCAAGGCAATTCCTGTAGGAATCCCTTTGGAAATAAGGGAGAAACCAATCTTGCTACAGCATTGAGGCAGAATAGAGGAGACTGGGATCTACTACATTGACACTTCATATACAAAGTCACTTCACTTCAAAGCAGTGAACGCCAATCAATTGGTTAATCTGCTCCTTATTTTTTTAAAGGCGGTTGAAAACAAACTCATTAGCCTAGCAGTCTAGAAAACACAGGAAGGGCACTTCCTATTAATTTGAATCTCCTATCAGGAAGTCCTATCTCTGGAGAGAATATCTCAAAGTTTGAGTAACAGCATATTTTTAGCACAGTAGTTGTTTTGCACAATAGTTCAGAAAACTGCAGCTCAAGCTGGTATTGATGTGATTGGGCCTAAAGAAAAGTGACACTTTTCTTGTCAGATTCTTCATGCTCTGTGATAGACTTCGACACTAGAATAGAAATGCTTTCTTCTTACTGTACCACTGGGAATTATTAAAATTGGAGTGTTTCGCATCTCTGAATGCTGCTGGAATTTGAAGTGCTCTCATATCAAAAAGTTGGTTAAGTAGGCAGTTACGATCTTTGTGTGCTGTATAACATCACAACAACATTTAGGTTGGATTATTTTAATATAATCAATGTAGCAAGAGGCAAGTTTCAAGTTTAGCAAGTTAGTTCTTGTGGAGTTGTGTTGGCTTCATATCCACCAATATAACTAAAGAGGCAGAGACTGAAATATATTGTCCTGTATTATTATAATCCAGGCTGTTTTGAAAGATTTATTATCATAGTAGCGAAAGTCAATTGAGAAATGTAACTGTTAGTGTTTAGAATCTAATATCTCAGAACTGATGGTAGAGAGTTATAATGTGAAAGGCACTTCTTTTTTGTGTTAAGCTGCAGAATATGAGCTCTAGTGAGGTTTAAGATAATGGGTGAGGGTGATCTCTTCTCTTAGGAATTTCTGTCATAGGAAATGGTGGCTTATGGACTGGTTTTTAGTTTCCTTTTGGGTAAATGTTATTGTGCTTCCGTTACTTATTTTTTAACTAGAAGTTGTGAGTTTTCATATGGTTCTTGAGTTTTAGAGTAAGAAGTATTTTATGAAATATGGGAAAGCCTTAGTTTTTAAAAAATGCTCATAAGCAATTCTCAAAATTGCCTGTCTTTGCAAAATTTTGTGAGTGTACGGTACTAACTCATGAACAACCACAGATATAAAAATGCACATTTTTTTAAACTAAAATACAGGTTTATATTTTTTACAATTTGTCTTTTTAGAAAGCTGAACTGTGTATCCATGCTTCTGTCATTCCTTTCAAATACTGACATAAGAAGACCGTTCATTTTAATCTTCCAAGTTCTCACATTCCCACTGTTCTTCATAATGGCTTGGAAGCCTTTCCTTCAGAGAATGTAGTGTCCATTTCTCCTTTTCTGTCCTTTCTTTTTTTTTTTTTTTTTTCCACGTCTAACATTACAGAAGGTGGGGAGTATACATGGGTAGCTTTTTTTCTCTCTTGTCATTAAGAAGTTCTACCAAATCTATTACTATACTATACAAATAAATCTATTACAATACTAAACATCAACTACCACTGTTACCCTGTACTGTTCCTTTCTAATGTACCTTCCAAAAGACAAGTTGCCTCTGCTCTAGCAGACCATACCAGGAAGGTGTCACTGTGAGATGATTAACAGGCAGGAAATCTTACTTGAATCCCATGCCTATAATTTCCTGTGAGACTTTTAAAATATTCATAACAAGATAACTAATATAAGTAATAGTGACAGAACAGGCTAGAAGAAAGTTTTTAAAGAGGCTGAAAGCATAAATGCAAGTTTTATTGTAGACCTGGATGTTTGCTGTTAAGTTTCTAAGAGTGTATTCTGCTGAAGTTGTTTCTGTATTTGTGCCTATTCCCTCTGGGGAACATTTTGCAGTAAAAATAAGCAGATATGGGAAATGCTTTCCAAGTCTGAAATCTTACTGGCAGTCTCTTCAAGTCCATGTTTACCTTGTTAGATTGTTTCTTCAAAGTCAGAAAAATCCACTGAAGCAAACAAAAATACAGACAAAAGTAGGACAACAGGAGTGAGTATGGAGTCAGATTGCATAAATTTTTATCTTGGGTAAACTGTTGGGGGTGTTAAGTGTTCTAGATCTCTGTGGTGAAATTTGATGTTAAACAAACTCAGGTTGGAGAAAAGGGTGTCCTGCAGTCCTCTTACCTGCTATGCAAAGAGTGTGAAGGACTGAATCCAGCACAGGAGTGTGCAAACACTGGGAGGGTTATTGACTGTCAGATGATGCAGAATGTGTGGCATTTCTGGCCTTTTTGGGGGAATATGTTTTCGGGTTTTGTTGTTTGGTTGGTTTTAAAATTACGTTCTTGCTATGGTGAAATGAAATGCTTATTCATTTGGAACAGAGATAATCAAGTGGCTCTTCAAGCAGATGGAGAAGCCCAAATGGTGCCATCTGTACAAACAGTATTCTGCAGCATCTCAAACTTGGAGCAGAGGACTTTATAGCAGGTTACAAGAAAAGGAGATTTATATTAATAGTGTAAGTTAATATTTAATGTATCCTGGTGCTCGGTTAGTATTTAAGTACTCTCAGATGTTCTTATTCAGGCACTCAAAACCAAAGAAAAGTTTCCAAATAAATAGGAGCCTTGCAGAAGAGTTAAATGCTTCTAACACCGGGAAGCTCCAGATGCATTATTTTGGCAAGCACTAGATTGCTGCAGAACTGGCCAACATGGAAGAGAATATAGTTAGATTTAAAGTATCATGGTCCTTTAACAACACGTGTTCCGCTACAGGAACTGAAGATAGCTTTTTTTTTTTTTTTCAGGAGCCGTAATGTCAGGTAAAACCCATTTCCCCGACAGCCGTGTTTCCTCCTGTGAGGTCATTGATCATTGAGCTTCAGGGGCTCCAGTAAAGGCAGGAACAAGTTCCTCCTGAGTGCTTCATAGAGTGTCCTTTGTGAGGACTTTGACAATCCTAACTAGATCCTCAGCCTCTCCCCAGCTGTCTTTCTCATCTTTTAATCAGTCTTCTCCTGACAGTCATTTACTCCTCTTGTGCCCTGCCTTTCTCTCAGGCACCTCTCCAGTCTTATGTACATTTGACCTCAGCAGGTCTTTTTCTTCTTACCTGTGGCCTTACCATTTTG
The DNA here is from genome assembly GCF_963924245.1 of Chroicocephalus ridibundus. Classification (NCBI taxonomy): domain Eukaryota; kingdom Metazoa; phylum Chordata; class Aves; order Charadriiformes; family Laridae; genus Chroicocephalus; species Chroicocephalus ridibundus. The sequence goes on from NC_086316.1 coordinate 45,473,827, forward strand.
TCCTACAGTCTGCTGTTTTCTTTCTTTTCCTTTATATTTGAATAAAAATTAAAAAACAAAAAACAAAACACAAACAACAAAACCCCCCAACCAAACCCCATACGTTTAGTAATTTATATCCTGTCCTCTTTCTTCTGGTTCACTCGCTTGCTCTCTATTTAGAGCAGAGGTGTCTTCTGCTTGTCTGTTTTGCTCCAATGGATTTGTATGTTGCTTGTTTCCTCTGTTACATTCTGATTAACTGTTCCATATTCTACCCCAACAGAAGTATGAGTTTTAGATATTTTTCCAAGGGTGGGGGGAAGAATGATTGTGTATCAAAAGTAAACTAGACAAGCAGGGTTGAATGTTCCTATGAAGAGCTGAGAATATCTTTATTTAAAATAAATGTAGAGATAAATGAACACGCTTCCTTTCCCCAGCATAATAGGTAATTTCATTGATATGAAATAAACTCTCTTAGCCTGCAGTTCAACATAAAATTAAAAACTAAATTTTAGCTACTCTTTTTGCACAGCAAGAGGATTTCTTCCTTCCTCCTTTTATATTTCAAGTGAAACTCTTTATTTTTTTAAATACGACATTTTAAGTGATTTAACTGCCCTTTGCTAACGGGAAGTGATAAGTCATACACAAAAACACTCATGTGGGGCGTGTTGTCCATGTTTTATCTTTCCCATTCCACCATTTTACTGTTTCTGCTAGTGTGGAGAAGTATGGGTGGTAATAATGCTGGCAGATTCTTGTGGATTTTGCTGCCACTCGTACACAGGCTGAAGGACCATAAATATAGGAAAACTGGCTTCTAGCATTTTTTTCTTTCCTTTCTTTTGACTGTTTAACTTTAGATATGTTTGTAGTTTAGTTATTTTGCTTGCAGAGCATATTGTGTGTCGTAAATAAAATATGCATGTGAGCATGCTCTCTGACACTGAAAATGTGAAACATGCTCAGGGCAACTTTGGTATCTAATTTTAAGGTAATGAGATTTCTACTCTTGAAATTGTTTTGAATTTCTCTGTAATCAGCATCAGTTATCTAAATATAGGTATTTATACAATATAATTTTATACATAAAATATATAAACATAATGATATGCAAGTATTTTCTGGAGGAAAATACTTAACAGTAATAACTTCATAATGATTTAATTCCTTTCTACAGAAGACATGCTAAAGTTATCCAGCATTTATTTCTGAAGTAATTTCAGACTGAAATATTTTTGTCATATTTTCCTCTGAAACTTTGTGAAAATTTTTCCTTCTTGCAGTAAACTCGTCTGGGGAACTCACGGATCCAGTTATTTTCTGTTTATATGATGTAGAATGACTAAAAATTCTTGAAATCTCATGTCTTCATTGTTCATTTCTAGTAACACAGAAGTTGCTTGAAATAAGGTTTACTTCAATGGATTAATAAATCTTCAACTAAAATGGACCATATTTTTCTGCAGGTTTTGTCAGTCTCTTGTTCAGTTTGAAATTGCTATGTGGTAAAGTTACAACGTCTGAGATGCAGGAAAGCTTTGTCTTAAGACAAATCTCAAGATTCAGCTTTGGCTTAGAAAATAAGCTAATGTTAAGCAAAAGAGTTGTTTTCAAAAAACAAAACAAGACACACTGCCCTTCTTTTTCTCAAGTATAATTTGTATTGTGGGATGTATTGCCCGATAGAGGTATTCACATCATTCCTTTCATTCTCTACTTTTTCTAAAATATTATTTTTCTCTTTTTTTCTCACAGTTAAGATAGGTATAAAGTCTGCGCTTGTGAAGTTGATTACGTATTCTTGCTTCAGCAGTCCAGTTGCATGCCTGCATGTTTTCAGACTACGGGCCCGTGTAGCTCCACTCTTAGACTTTGTATTGACTTTGGGTGATTGCACAGAGGTGAGGCATGAGGCAAGAGTCCAGTGTTTTGCTTCTGGAAGAGTAGGTTGGCAAAGGGAACTCTTAAGCGTGACACTAGTTGTGTTGTGTTTTAATTTTTTTTTCTAATAGCTTTTATAACAATCAAAGACAAGGCTGTTGCGTGCTTCAGCTTTGGCAAAAAAAGTGTACAGGTCTTGACTGGAGATTGTTTAATGTTATTTATTCAGTTATTATAAGTCACTTCTGTGAACAGTCTCAAGCAGGACAAGAGAGAGCTAAATATTGAGTTGGAGGGGTAGTAACTACCAAGAGTTGCTTTTAATCCTTCCTGACGTTTCTCTAACTCTCATGTGTCTCCATTTCCTTAGTCCGTATGATATATAAGAGTTAGTGGGTGCTTAGCTGGGGCAAGTGATACTGTAGAAAAGGTATTATAATTAAGGTTTTTTCCTGTTAATTAAGGCTGTTTCATGATGATGACTTTCTGTTTTTCTTAGTGCGACGTATCAGCCGGAGTTAGAATTTGGCTTGCTGTTTAGTTGTTAACCTTCTAAGCAAATTTGTAGATACAGTATAGTAATAGGTTGCATGTACGTGTTTTGCTAGTTTAGAGTGTTACCTGAAAATTTCTGAAATGCAAATTGTGTCCTGAGTTGTTTATGTTTGGAGGTGCTCTCTACTTTTAGGTATTGGGTTTTTTTTGTAAACTGTTGGGTACTGAAGCTCTCTATATGTATTGTAGGCAGTACAAGCAAGTAGATGAGTGCTGCTGATGTGTGAAGATGTTCTTTGCGTCTGGTCTCCAGTCTTTATCAAGCTGGTTTTTTTGTTTTGGGTTTTTTTTTTTTCAGCTGTAAGCAAAATGCTACCAAATGCTACAGGTTTGATGAAAAGGCAGCTGCCTATCACTGTAGCATAAATAAGCCTTGTGCATACCTGCCTCCCTTGTGGACTCCAGCATAGCCATATGCTGGGTGGAGGAACAGTGGGGATGTGGCACAGAGGAACAGCTATTGGCATGATCATTATGTAAGCCTCATAAATCCTATCGTGTCATTCGGGGTTAATTACACCATGGCTATTTTGGTGTTTGTTTCTGTTTATCCAAAGAATAGAAAAACACAGGGATGGCATTTAATGTTGAGTCATTATCTAGTCTGTATCTGTTTGTAATCTACAGAGATCTTACTCTGTATGTTGTCGAAGAGCAGCATCGTCTTGACTTTTGGAAGTCTGACTGCAGACTTGTTTTTATAACTGTACCACCATTTCCACCACCCCCCCTTGCCATGTCATACTGTGTTTGTGAAGAGGTTTAGAACAAAGTGGAAATTACATTCTTATGTATGTGCTTGTATTAGTGCCTGCCTAGTCAGTTCTGATTAGATTGGACGTGGCACAGTAGTTTCTTCTTTACTACTGGTTCTGCTCAACTCAGTGCTTGGAACTGTAGAAACATGGTAGCATCCATTACTCAAGGCTTCTTCAAGGATCATTTAAAGTAGAAATCTGCCAAGTATGAAACAGACCAGACATTCAGTAGTTTTTACACCCACAGGATTCACTAAGTATTCTCTCAGACTACACTGGCAACTTGCAGTTGTGCAGAAACAGGATTCGTGCCCCATGTAAGAATTTTAAAGGGTTCTTCTGATATAATAGCAGTTTTCTGCTGTTAACCAAAACACTCCTGAACCTAGTGCAGATGCAAAGGTAGTATCAGCTACCAGTTTGCTTTTTTAGTAACAGAAAAGAATATGTAGTTTGGATTGCAAGAGTGTTTTTTTGTTGCTTTGTTTTTAACTATTTGTTGTTTTTATTAAGGGTACCATTAAACCATTAAATAAAAAGTACATTTCTGTGTCTTAAGCACTAGCAGCATAGGTACAAATATCATTTGAGAATAAAACTAATGCCAGACTGATTCATTGTACCAGCATCTGAAAACTAAACTCGCTTCTTAAAGGCACCCATCACAATCAAATAGGAAGAATTGTGGTGCAATTTTAAGCTTTAGAGGGCAAGCTTCCCCCCTCCGCCCCCACCCCCCCCCCCCACCCCATGTCATAAAACCATGTAGTCAGATAAAATTATGATTTCTGGGACATAATATTTTTGAGAAACTTTTAGTGTACATTTTTATATGATTCATTTGACCCTGTGCATTTTTTTAAAGCTGCTTTCATTCAAACTCTGTATTGAAAAAGGAGTTCTTGAAGGCTGAAATCTTCTGCAGTAAAGCTATAATTACTTTTCCTCGTAAACCTAGAACTTTATAGGTTTCCTTTAGTTGTACTTTCCTCCTTTTCTTTCTTTTACTTTCTCTGTCAGTCGAACTTTTAAATACTGCCTTGACCTTTGAAAAGTTGAAAGAGTAAAAATGAGGGATTGAAAATAAAGCCATTCAAAACAGTGCAAACACATACCGGATATTATAAATTCTATTGCAGCCAGTAGCCTGCAAATAAAAAGACAGGCATGGGACAGAATGAAATGTGACACTTTTTCAAAAATGTTTTATGGATTTTTTTCAATTTAGATGTGGAGTAACAATTTGGGGAAGAAATTAACTTCAATACTTATTCTCTTTTTTGAGAAAGCTGGAGTTTTTTCATCCACTTGCCACTTTGTAAGCAGGTTTTGAAAATTCTTCTGCAGTAGAAGTGGTGAAGTGGTTCTTTAATGATGATGATGGAGGAGCCATGAGTATCGGACTGAGACATCCCTAAAAGACATGAAGAAGGTTTGACTAGTGCGTGTACGTACTGTGGTGTATGCAGTATAAGACAGGTTTTTGTTAAAGAAAGTTGGAATTACTTGTCTGATTCAAAGATGCTCATAAGAGAAGGAAGGTGTCCAAGGCTATGAGGAAATTGAGGAATGCATGAATGGACAGATCTTCTCAGAGTCTGCAGGGGAGTCTGCATACTAAGAGTAAGTAAGGTATTTCTTCAAGGGAGAATACAAACCATGCAGGTGTTGCCTAAAGTGGGGTCAGGAAGTTTCTAAGGACTCTTTTATGATTTAGAGGTTTTAAGTTTATTTGTGTAGGCTTGTTAGTTTTTAGAAACGTGTTCTTTTAGAATTTGTGTAGTGATGCAGTGTTGTGTATAGTTCATTTATTGCTTGGAACTCAAGTCTTCCCGCTCTTAGAAAGGAATCTAAATAACTATTGGCATTTTTCCAAGCTGAGTCGTGGAATTTCTTAATTTCACCTGTGGCTAGTTCTAGTGCAACAGTCCAGGAGAACAAATTGTGCAACCTTATTATTAGACACATTGTGAAAGGCCTCATTTCAAACAAAAAGTTATTCTGCAGGGCAATATTTATAAATAAAACCATCCTAATCAGAGAGCGGCATGGCAGTACAGCCTTGTAGCTAATGTCCTGCTTGTGTGATAAACAATGACTTGCACTGCCTGCCCTTGCTGCAGTGGAGTACTCATTCACTGCATTGCAAAATGTTTTAAACAGCAACTCCCTCTTGTGAAAAATTACATAACTTTTCCGCATCCCTGTTTCAGAAAAGAAATGTGCATTTTAAAGAAGTAGATTTTTGAGGATCTAATATAAATGACTGTGAGAAGCTGTAGCTCACTCACTCGCTAGCTCCGTTGTTTCCTGATTCCAGTGGTATGTGTGTGCTCTTACTGGTATGTTTCTGCCTATCTGTCCCTTTTTGGAAGCTCGTCATCTTTTGTGGTCTTCCTGTAGAGCTTCCTGTGCACTGCTGTCTGATGATACCATATGAATCAGCAATGTGGGTGGTGTTCTGCCCATCTGGCAAATAAGAAAACGGCAACAATAATATTTTTAATTTGTCTTCATTGAAGCCGGTACTGTTCAGAGAGTTACTTTTTAAATTTGCATTGGGATGCTTTCTGTGATCCAGTAGGTCTTTTTCAATATATCATCTACTGACGAGGGTATGTGGTAGAAAACAACCTTTTATGAACACATCCCAAGCAGATGTTATAACTGTCTGGGTGTACTGAACCAGACACGATCTACGGAAACCTTGCCAACATAAAATGCAATCAAATTCTGGCTGTTCAGCATTTTAATGCAATTTTTCATTGTGTCCCGCATTACTGGTTTAAACTACACGAGAATTAGATTTTACAAATTCTTTCCTCTTGGGAAAGGAATGAAAATTGGATTTCTCATATGAAAGTACCACAATGAGAGGAAATTTAAATAAATATGCCTTGAAGGGGGTTTGGTGGAAGTGCGTGTGAAGGTAGTGATGTAGTTGATACGTAGCTTGAATTGTTAAGAACCTACTTTTAAACTAAGCGTTAAGCCCTGAAAATAGTTTTGTTTAGCGATGCTTCTCCTGCATTCAGATGGTCTTATTAAGTCATTATTCTTTGGACACGGTATGGTTATTTCTTAATAGGGTCCCAAATAAGCTTTTTCCCTAACACCCTTTTTTGGGGGGGGGTTGGTTTTTTTTGGCCATTCTAGATTTGGCGATTAGATCTCTTTTTTCATGTTAAGGTTTGTGTTTTGCGTTGGGGTTTTTTTTGGTGGTTTGTGTTTTTTTTGGTTTGGTTTTTTTTTTTTTCTTTCACCTTGGGTATTCTCCCTATCAGATCTTGTGCAATTCTATTCTGCTGAAGAGTGCAAGAGGAGGATAATAAACAAGAACTGTTACACTGATGTGTTTTTTACCCAGTTCCTGTATTGTTTTTGAACTCCTAGACTTCTTGAAATTTGGTGAGTTTCTCAGGAGAGTCTTAGTTTTCTCCAATAGTGTGGATCACACAATTAATCAGATGGGATCGTTTGACATAACTTCGTATGGCTGGACAAAATGTGCTTAAGATGGCTGTGGAGTACAGGCTTCCTGACGTAGTTGCATTTTCCGGCATCTACTTTGCAGAGACAGGGTTATACCAGCTGCAGAGTTCCAGGGAATTTTACTACAGTGCTGGTTAAAAATAAATATTTCCAAGTGGCTGAGGAACCAAAGAGAAAACAATGCCATAATTTTGGGTCTGCAGTTGGCAGCATGCACAAAATACAAAACATGCCTTCTATAAGCTACACGAAAAGAAGGGACAGTAACTATCTCTTCCTTACTATGCGCACAAATGTAATGCATGCTTTTGCCGTGAAGTAATTTTGTCTTAGAAACTGGCGTTCATAGATACTTTGAAAGGCTGAATAAAAAAATGTGCTTAACCAGAACTCTACCACACCCCAAATTCAGACATCTGCATTTGTCTCTATCGCCTAATTATGCCTCACTGCATCAGCAGATGAATGTAATGAAAGTAACAAGGATAAATCTTCACTGTTACAATATCTTATGGGTGCCAGAACTGTTACAGTTTATAAATAAAATCAGTAACTGAGCAAAGCACTTTTCCGCTGCACTTCACAGCAGTTTTTTATCCTCAGCACAACCAATTACAGAATAAGGGAAAGGCTCGCGCCCTCTGAAATGTTTCTTTTTCAAGAAAATCTTGCCATTCTGAGCATTAGTCTGTGCTGTCTTTCATCTTCTTACACCTTCTCGCTCTACAGAGCCCTGTGCTGTTAGAGACCAATGGGTAGGTCTGATATATTAATAACTAGAGAAATGAAGAACAGTGCTGGAAAAGTGCTCAAAGCTATTGCTGGGAGACTGTTCAGAGGTAGATCTTCTCCTCCCTCCTTTCCAGCCTGCCGGACTGTGGCTCCCCAGCCTCTGCATGCCTTGCCCCCCTTGCAGTGACACTCTTCGTGAGCTGTCCCAGGATGACCCCGCATCCCATTTACAGCAGCAAATCATGAATGTGGAGCAGCAGTCGCATGCCCAGCACGTGCTGCCGTGGATCACCATGAGTTACACAGCCTTTTTGAGCCGGGTTCTCTTGCCCCTGTGAGTGAGCTGTGGTAGGCTGTAGGGATCCTGTCTTCGATCCTTCTCACTTTCACTGGCTTGTGCAGCCAGTCTTGCCAGAAGTGCTTGTGCTTCACCAGAAGTGAATATGCTTGATTATCTGGGTGATTTGATCTAAATATCCTATAGTAATGCCTTAATTTGTTTTACTTGCTTAGTTTACTTAATTTTAATAGCTAGCATAGCTGCCAATGCGCAAATTGAAGCAGCATATCTAAGAACCTAAATATGGATCTTGGATAGGATCACACAGCATTTAAATCAACATTAATGTTATCTACTTTAAAAATAGAAAAGTTTAAGCAAATGAATTTGAGTATGGTGATCATCTCTTCCCCCCACCACCCTTTTGACCTTCATATAAAATAAAACTGTTTACTCCCTTTATAACATCATTGTACCAAAGTCTTAATCATACTAGTTTGGGATTGCTTCAAAACCTGTACGACTGCAGAAGTGAATACTGGAATCACGTGTTTGTGGCTCAGTGCCTTGTGCCACTGTACAAGCATACAGAAATACATGCTGTGCATACAATGGAACTGGTTCAGATAATCGCCTGCAGGGTTTTTGGATATATGCTACCCATGCCCAACCTCAGGATCTCCACTCTTACCTCCAGTCCCATGCAGTATTTATGTTGTGAAGGTACAGAGATGCGATTAGACCCTTTGATGAAGTAGGGAAAGCAGAGCAGTGTCTGCCAGATCTGTTAGCAGCTGATGAAAGTTAGGTCAGCCCAGAGGATGTTCTAGCTTAACTTGGAGTAGCGCCTGAAGCTAAAAGCTTCAACAGTCAGGAGGGTATAAAGATGATATATGCACCTTATGCTTTACTCTTTCTTTTGTTTCTTTTTTTTTTCTCCCCTCTCTGTCCACACCTTTATTAAGTGCGTCAAGCATATATTGGTTGGCTAGCTTTCTGGGTTTGACCTCAGACCTCACATGCAACAATAAAACATTCCAGAAAGTGGCAGTAAGGCAACACCAGACCCTTTTTGGGTGGCAGTTTTTAATGTACATTTCTTCACTGGTTTCTCAGATGTTGCAGGTAATTAAATATGACTTACACTGGCTAAAACAAGGTAAAAACTATTTTCCTAAGCGAAATCAGAAACTGGTCTACCTGAAGCTAAAGTAAGCAACTGATGTTTTGCTACCAGGTCTCATTTATTTCAGACCTGATTTGTCTGTTAAAGACATCTTTTCTTTTTAATTTATAGGTGTTGATACTACTCATTTATCACCAAAACCAGATGATAGTCCTTTATCACCAAAACCTGGTGATAAATGTCCTTTTTTTCCTGGTAAAAAGTGATGTACATTTTCATCTTTGTTTTGAGATTGAAGGTACAAACTGTTGCCTGTCCAGAAATTTTCTCTGTTCCCTAGTCTCTGAACAGGAATTTCACTCATTGACAGGGGTTTTTTTTGTTGGTGTTTTTTTTTTGGTTTTGTTTTTAATGGTGACAAAATTACTTTTAAGAAGTGAGATTCCATGTCCAGTTATAGAAACAGCAATGATTTCACTACAATTCAACTTGTAAGTAAGGCAATTTATAAAGAACTTTGCTTCAAGAATCTTTTATATTAATATTGGCTATATCAAAAGCAGGAAAAGAGATGCCACTTCAACAAATGCAGTTTTTCTCTGAAGAATCAAAATACAAGCTGCAGTAAATTCCCTTTAATCTGATTAAATTAATGCTGCCTCTTCTGGCATCAGTTCTTTTAAATATTTAAAAAGAAAATCTCCACTCTCTGCTAAAGTATGTCTGATGGCATTTTAAAGCTTTTTTCTTTTTTTTTTTTTAATAGGTTGCTAATTGTACTAGCAGTTTCCAGACACAGGGAAGGGCTTTTGATGTCAATATTTTATTCCTAAATCTGAGTTCAACAAGAGGACACATAACTGAGCTGCTAATTCCGCTTTCAGTGACTCTTCCCCTTCCCCCCACCCCCCACCCCCTTTTTTTTTTTTAATTAGGGTTAGCAAATCTGTCTTCTGTGAGAAGTTGTAATAAATGAGTCCTAATTTTGGAAGTTGCAGGATTGTCCATAGTCAATTTGTAATAAATAAATGCTAATGCTTTCCGTCGTCATCCTGGGGTTTTTTTCTGCATTACCACCTATCCTCTTCTTTTTAATGCACTTACTTGCTTTTTAACATTCTACTAACACTGTTTCAGTTATGTGAAAACAGAAGGATAGGTTTTTGTAACTGAATAGAAGTCAGACCTAACAATTAGGAAGGCAAAGCTTATTTCCCTCATCTTCGGCTCTTCTAATTGAATGCTGTTAACAGAAGTGTATTTGTGCATGGTAAATGGACAGTGAAAGCACAATGAGACTTCTGAGAAGATACCTCTTTTCAGTTGCACTGCCAGCCTCACTCCAGAAATAGTCTGACTCAGCTAACCCCAGTTTTCCTCCACCCACCCTGTCTTGTCAGTGTTGGTACGCAGTATTTATTGATAGGGCTTGTGACTTCCATGCAGATAGTACACTTGCCCAAACATCATCTGTGGTCTGTAGGTCAGCTAAGTTGGGTGCACAAGGCAAGCAGACTAAGCTGCTTCCAGTAGAAAAAAAGCTTGGCTCAAGAAACACCCGTTTTTTACGTCTTTAATCTGCTGCTACCTACTCGTCTTCTAACACACCCCACTACCACCTCAGAACAGACTGTGGTTCAGCTGCCACGTGATTTGCGTGCAGTTAACAGGAATGGGCAATTTACCCCAGAGCTCCTTCTCTCCTGGAAACCCTGTTGGCTCTGGTTTTGTACAGATTATCTCCTGTAGGAGTTATTCTTGGCAGTTAGGTAGTATTTAGCCACTCATCCAGGAGGTGCAGTACCTACATTTCAGATTAGGCAAAGATGGCTTTCCTACTCATTTTCTTCAACAAAGCAATAACGATGAAAGATGTAGTTGAAATTGTAACCAAAAATGTAAGTGCTCTTTCCATTTATTCACTCTGCAGGCATCTCCCTCTTGACATCAAGCATCTTTCCAAGCATGCTTTACTCGTCTAGTGGAAGTCTTCATGTAAAAATGTAAAAACCTTTTCAGAAAAAACTAAATTAAACAAGTATTCAAAAAAATCTTTAAACTTTTTAGTATAAATTGAACTAGATCTGGCCTATAATTATATTTGTTTCTTCCCCAAGGGCATTTATGACTCAGCAGTAATTATGATGAGTCCAGTGTTTGTCCTCTTCATCATGTTGTTTAGTGCTTGCTCAAACTCATACCAGATTATTCGTGTAAGAATTCATGAGAATGAGCAAAGGTTGCATAATTGGGCTTGGTATATTTGAAAAGTTTAAAAAGCGGGTCTCTAGCTGGCTGATGTCTTCTACCGAAGTGTGAGACTCATTAAAGCCCCCCTTAGGGGACTACTGTATCTCTTCTATGCTCAGTGTTACAACTGAGTCTCAATCCACGATATGTGGAGTGCTCTCCATAATAAAATCTCTGTTCAAGAAACTTGTGGATTTCTTCATTTATGTAATCTGCATTTATTATATAGGAGCCAATTAAAATTCAGCTTCAGACTGTGCTTCATTAAGTCATTTGATGAGCTGCATGAACATGGTTTTTGTAAGATGCAGTTTGCCCATTTTCTGAGGCTTTTATTTGTTAAGCCTGTGAGCAGCAAGAACTGTTAATATTGCTAAGGCTATTACTCACTGAAATCAAAAATAAGGGGGAAACGAATATCTAGAGAAAGTTTTCCAATAGTAGGTAACTGAAATTAATTGCAATTAGTGTTGTCTTTGACAGTGGAATATTCTGTAGCTTTTGTTTCACTTAGTATATTTAATGCTTGTTTTCCTTAATTGTGTAAATCTGTGGCATGGTCCTTATGCTTGTATTACCTTACTCTGTCAAACTCCTTACTTAACATCCCAAATCATGTTGACTGAACTGACTAATTTTAATCTGGAGACCCTTTTGTCCCTTTTTACAGGGAGTCACATGGAAAAGGTGAGGGGTAACAGGTACATGTTACTGCTGGGGAGATTCCGATTGGACACAACAGGAAAATATTTCAAAATGAGAACAATCAGCTGTTAGAATAGTCTCCCCAGGGAAGTGGTGGATTCCCCATCATTGGACACGTTTTAGATTCAGCTGGACAGGGTGCTGGGCCACCTTGTCTAGACCATGCTTTTTCCAAGAAAGGTTGGACCAGATGATCCTTGAGGCCCCTTCCAACCTGGTATTCTATGATTCTGTGAATCTATGACTTTATGATAGTCCTCTTCTGAGAATGTAACTGCTGAAATACTGTTTACCTTTTAATTAAGGGGTAAAAAAAAAAACCCAAATAAATAGATGTTTACTAATAGGATGTTGGTTTTTTTTTTTAAAGTCTGTATAGACAGCAACTATTTGTGGGGATCTTTCCCCAGAAACACACTGCTTCAGGAGCAGTACTCATATCCTTGGATTTAGGTTTGGATACTTGATGTCAAGCAAGCTAGGAATAACTAACATTGCTTAATGCATAGCAGCATTGTTGATGAGTCACTGTGTGGTTAATTGTGTTCTTTTTTTTTTTATCTGTTTCATTCATTACTTTTCCATCTCCTAACTGTGAAATGAAAACTTACTGTAGATGTTGATTGAATTAAACCTTATAATGATGAGTAAATTGTATAATTTCAGGACGCTGATATATTTTTTGTTGTCTCTGTTGTTGCTCTAGAGGCTCAAAATAAATGGTGAATTTGTGCAGCGAGTAGCTGAAGGAAGTGAGAGGGATTTGCTGGTTACCTGGCAAAGTCATGCACTTTCTGGCGGTTCCGTGTCATCGTCTTTCACCTCGTTCATTTTGACTCTTGTCTTTGGAGAGTCTTCACACCTGTTCCACTTAGCAGGGAGACTAAACCTAATGAACCAGAATTAAACAAAATGAAAGTTACAAGAGAAAAAAACAAACCAAACACGAATCTGCAATGGGCAATACTGTTCTTTTTAAAGGCTTGGGAGCACCCAGTGAATAGCTGCTGGAGAGAGAAAGGCAGTACTCTCTTACTTATTTGTTATAAGGTGCTAGATTGTAATTTCTGGGACTCCTGTTTGTATTAAGCTCTGATTATAAGGTGGTGGCTGCTTCAGTTCTGATCAATGTAAGGAGAGAAGAAGGAGCCTTTATTTCTGAAAGCCTGCCTGCGTGTGTGTGTCTACTGGTGGTGGCTTCCTCCTTAAGAACTCAAGTCTAGAAAAACAGTTCTGCATTTCATAACTTCTCTTAAGCATTAGCAGCCGAATACAGTTAGCATAGTATTTTAATTGTATGTCTACTGCTGAAAAAAATAATGGTGAGGCTGATCGTAAACTTGTTAATTCCTTCTGTTGGTGTTTGACAGAGCTATGAACAGCAGCGCAAGCAACTCAGCTTTCTGGCCATTAACTCAGGAAGACAGCACTGTTTTAATATGCATGTGAGTCATGCTTGTTATCTCTGTAAATACAAAAGGAGGAGGCAAGCAAAGTAATAGTACTTCACTTAGAGCTCCAAGTTATTCATGAAATAGCCTTGAAAACTGAAGCAAAACAAGCAGCTCAGGGGAGTTATGGAAGTGGCTGATCGTTGTTATGAACCAAGCAGGTTTTTACCGTAATACATGGCCACTGTTGCATAAACTCTGAGATACAGGCATGTAGGTGCTGGAGGCGGGGGGGGGGGGGGGCTTTTTCATTCTTCCTCTGATTCAGTTGCTTTTACAACAGAACAGCTCAGTGGAACTGTCTCTGCCTAATGCATATTGCTAATGTTAATAAAACTGCTTCTCTTGACCACTTTCCATTCACTGTAAATGCAGTAGGCAGAAGATGCTTCATCAAGAAGGATGTTTCGTTAGTTGCCTCCTCAGTTCACAAATGCCATCTGCCTTTCAATAAGCTCCGCTTGCTCTGTGTTTTATATTCAAGTAAGCCTTTAGGGGCCACAGACTCATCTCATTTCAGTGAGAACTGAGGAGCGCTATAGAAATCAGAAGCAGGGTGTTTTGAACCTGGGCTCTGGTATTTGTGATGCCAATGTGAGAGGCAGTAATGTGGAGGAGAAGGCAGTGAGCTGTGTGAGCATTAGGTGTGACAGATTCACTGCAGCGATGTGTAATTTTTTACTTAGCTTCACAACAACAATGCAGTAAATCATTGCAAGCAGTTAGGCAGAGGTCAGAAAACTCTCCATACAGGTGACCAAGCAGTCATTAGGCTATAACAACAAAGCTGTTTTCATGACTGAGATGGATTATAACGGTCACCTATTAGGGTAAGGTCTGTCTCGGTGTGTCTGGAGTACTATAACTGTTCTTTGATTATCCAGTTTTGCTAACACTGGTTAATAGTTGTCCTGGGAAATTTTGTAATGTTTGGCTTTATTAGTATAGACATTCATGTGCATTTTTAAAAGGTGATGTGATTCTGCAGTGTTTGCAGTACTTTTGTAAAAAGTAACAAGCTATTTTGAAAATATATGCCAATGATTGTGTATATTCTGATTAATGTTTTTGTGGGAATGTTTTTTTTTCCACCCTGCTTTAAATATTTGTGGTTAAAGTAATTTTGGAACAGACTGGGTAAAACCATGCCAGTCCTAAATTATCTGCGCTAAAATAATTTTATGTTAACTTGTTTCTAAATGTGTCACTATTATAATAAAAAAAATCGAACATCTTCGATGATATCAGTTAAAAGCATAGAGAAAGGTTTCGGCACTGTATACAGTCTGAGAAAAACAATAATGAAAATAAAGTTAGCCCAAATTCCTGTTGATGTAAAAAACCGTATGTTGGGCTACACAGGAAAATTACATACCAAAATCTTCATATGTTAGAGTATGCATGATTTGTAGTAGTGCTTAGGGAATTTATGAGTAAATGTTCAGGAAGTAAGAAAAAAAATCATTAGTTCGTGTAAATTAAGGCATAAAATTTAGGAGAAAATTTCAAATTTTGTAAACTTTTACGCAGTTCAGCAGCCGTGTGCACTAAACTCACTCTTTCTGTTCAAAGCCTCATGAAAATAAGTGTGGTGTGTATTATTGTATGTTTTGAAATGCTAGCTAAAAAGAGGATGAAGGGTGTAATTAGAAGTCTCACAGAAGTTTGTAGGCTTCTACTATACAATACTGTAACTTCGTGCAGTCGTATCCCTGGAAGTTGTGTCCCATCCCTCAGTCGTGTCCCCAGCACCCCTCCGCCCTATAGTGGAGTAGAAACACAGACAGTAATCTATTCATAGTGTCCTTTTGCTGATTGTTAGATTGTTGATCAGTATGCGCATGGGCAGTAGGGCTAATCTTATCCTCATGCTGATTTGCATTCAAATAACAGTCTATATACTTAACAAAGCAAAAATGAAGTTTATCTGTGATTCTCCATAAAGCCAAAAATTAATAGGGGTGAAAAAGCAAGGGGAAAAAAAGTTTACTGTACAAATGGCCTTCAAATAATATATTGCAAACTGATCCAAACTGTGTATTCAGGTCAAAGGAAACATACAGCTTGACAACCCTTATAATGTTTACATTTGACTTCATCGTTTGTCTTATGATGTTTAATCATATGGAAGTATGCTTCCTAGTTGGTACGCATAGAAGTTGTCTGGGTAAGAACTGTCAAAATGCAGCAGGTGTTGTCCTTGCGCTGTTTCGCTAAATCTTTTTTTAAAATCTAAACCAAAAAACACATCCAGTGCTCTGTCCCACTTAGAAATGTCCCCTCTGGAGCCAGGGGTTCTGTTGGCATCTCTAGTCTGCTGAGATTTGAAGCTTCTGTGAATGATCTGCTGCTTTCAAAGGAAAAGAAGTTTTTTGTTCCTATGCCATGGCTTTGCCCTGATACAAAACGTGAATAAGCACTTAGTAGATTTAAAAAATCGGTGTACTGAACTATGTTTCATTAGTTTCCAATATATTCAGAGTTACCCTCAGATAAATTAGATTTAGTAGTTATATGAAAGATCTTTAATATATCCCTAAAACCTCACATTTACATTCAGCCTGCCTAAACAGGATCTTACTGATTATATAAAATAGTTTAATAAGCCTCCTGAAATAAAAAGGCATAGTTTCAGGTATGTAGGCTTTTCCTGGTGAAGTGTATGCTCAAATTTTAGATAAAACTGGACTATAGATGTGTTAGAATGGGAAGATCATAACGAATTTTTTTTCCATGTCTTTGAGAGATAATTTGGAAGTGTTGGATTTTTTGTTTTACTAGATTGAGTTTGAGGAGATTGTAGTCTCCCAGGGAAGAGCTGGAAGCCCATCATTACTAAGGTTCAAAAGCATGAAGAGTGGGAAAATACATTACAAACAACAGTATTCAACATAGATGTAGATAAATTTCTTATGCTTCCTCCTAATTTTCTCTTTCAAGCCTGGTGATAAATACAGAGTCAAGTTTTATGCTTTAATGTACGTCACAGCAGGCTGGTATCAGTTACACATGTATTTGCTATGCAGAAGCTGGAATGTTTATAGGTAGCATGGGGACTAACTAATACAAACTGTTCAACAAGTTTGGGCAGCACCTTGCAAGAACTTGAAAGGCTACAGGGGCAGAGGGTGAGAATGCAACAGGAAGTACTTGGAGCAATGGAAAATATGTGCAGCAATGGAAAGGAATAATAAAGGGGAAAAGCAGAGGTTGCAAAAATATGATAATTGCAATTTGTGTTACAGCAGCATGTGATCCAGTATATAACGCTATTTAGTTTTTTCTCTTCACTGATTTACAAAAGTTTTTGTATTAAACATGTTTCTTTTTGTAAATAGATCTAAAAGGTGATCACCTTAACTTCCTCATTGTTTATGTAGAGTTCATTTATGTCAGCTGTAGAGTTCAATAGCTGTTTATTCCTAATGGTGTTCTCCAAAGGATAATAAAAAATAAAGGCATTACTATCAGATATGGAATATAGTTCTCAGCTTTCCTTCAGATTTTTTTATGGTTTTGTTTCAGCATTCAGGGTCTCGTAGTTCTTCTGCAAGACCTTTAATGATCTGCTTTCCGCCTATCAAGGTGTTGATATTGTTTGTTTCTTTTTTGTTGACAGTAGACTTCCTCATGTGTCTCCAGAGACTTTAAAACAAGAACAGTTGGTCTGTACATAATTTAGGAATCAGGACATTTTGGGACATTTTTCTTACTTTTCTCATAGTGCTAGAAGATACCTTTCCACAGTAAAAAAGGATTCTGTTAAGAAAATAATTCTGCACCTGCCTCCAGAATTAGCTGATTGCAAACTGGGTTGTTCTGACAATTTCCTTTGTCTCATTTCATCTGCTGAATTACTAAAAGTCAAGTGGGAATTGCTTTAAGTTTTCTTTTTCTTTTTCCTTTTCGTTTTTTTTTCTTTTTTTTTTTCTTTTTCTCCTTTTTCCTCACCAAAAACATGTATTCAGTCTAGCCCTTCCACAAGGGATTTCTTCCCAAGAAGGAATTTATATGTGGTTTTGTTCTTCCACTGATGTTTCAGAAAATTAAATCTCAGGGGAAAAAAGCATTTCAGACAATTTAATTTAAGATTGTAAAACTGTTGGTTTTTTAATATTGTGTTACGAAGTTGGCTTACATCATACCTAATATGCTAAATAAGGTATCTTTGTGCCATTATATTTAGCCGTGCAGGTTTAATTTCTGCCTTCAGTAGCACTAACAGGTAACAAATAAATGGAACTGTAAAAAAATTTCTTCATAGCCTATTTGTCCAGTCTGGAGATTTGCCTAAATGCTTACTGTACAGGAAGACTAGTGTATTTGTTATTGACGTTTAGAAACTGTGGTAAGCACTAAAATGCTTTCAGTTTCTGAAATTGTGATACAATGCATCAAACACTAAAGGAGTGATATTCTGTTACGCATCCTCTGTTTTTTCACTTACTTTAACTTGAAATTAAGTTACAGCATCGTAATGGCTATGTATTTCCAAGTGCAAAAGCCTGCAATTTTCATCATTGATGAATCTGAAAATAGGGAGGTATTTGAATCAAATATTATGAAGGTGATCTGAAATAAAACATTGATTTAAATGGTTATTGCTTGGAGAAGAAAAAAAACACTTTTATCTCTTCAGGGGAATCTAGATTCAGTAGTAAAGAAACAACGAGCACTTCCAATGTCAACGACAGAGCATGTTCAAACAAGAAATGTAATACAGGAAACCAAAAGTAGCAACACTTGCCAGTGAATCCTGTCCCACTAATGGGACTTCTCTACATGGGCACACACCTGCCTTTTTGCTGAGCTTTAGTTAAGTTTCAATTACTTAAAGGAAAAGGCATAAACAGAGAAACAGCCTGATGGTTTTGTTGTTATTTTCTCATTAAACAGAAATATTGTCCAGGATATTACCTGATGGACTGTTTTTCCCCTTCCATTTGAAGAGGTTAACATCACTAGCACAGTTTAAAATTTACACCATTTTTCCTGCAAGTGAGCTAATTCTGTAGCAGCACCTAAAGCAGTACTTAACAAAATGGCAACATTGTGCTGAAAGTGTTTTTACAGTTATGATGTACGCATTCTTGAGTACTATTAGTACTAGTTCTGGTTTTGAAGATGTGCGGTGGATCAATGATTCTTCTGCATCTTCATAGAGTTGGGGAAGTTTTGTTTTGATAACTACTCAGTGAAAACATTTAAATACCCTTCTTTTTCCTGATTTGATGGTCTGTTTGGAGTGGTTTGTTGCAGGATCAGATTACTTTGATGTAATGTTACTGTGTTACAGACCATTAACAAACGAAATATTGCTCAGATCATTTGTCTCATTTCAGAATCTTGGTGGGATGAACATAGCTTTGTGTTTGCTGCCTTTACTTGGGGCAGTGGTATCATTGTATCATTTCATTCTCACTCTGTTTCTAGAGCATATTTTTAATGCTTCTTTTAACATGTATGTTTTTAACAAATAAAAGAATAGCTTTGAATTGCTAAGCTCTCCATTGTTCAGGAAAAGTCACATATATCCTAGGTATTTATTATAGAATCATATCACAGAATGGTTTGAGTTGGAATGGACCTTAAAGCACATTGAGTTCCAATCTCCCTGTGATGTGCAGGGACACCTCCCGCTAGATCAGGTTCCTCAAAGCCCCATCCAACCTGGCCTTGAACACTTCCAGGGATGGGGCATCCACAACTTCCCTGGGCAGCCTGTTCCAGTGCCTCACCACCCTCTCTCAGTTTTCCCCTCTTTCAGTTTAAAAATGTTACCGCTTGTCCTATCACTACACTCCCTGATCAAGAGTCCCTCTCTACCTTTCCTGTAGGCCCCTTTTAGGTACTGGAAGGCCGCTATAAGGTCTCCCCAGAGCCTGTTCTTTTGCAGGCTGAACAAGCCCAGCTCTCTCAGCCTGTCTTCATAGGAGAGCCACTCCAGCCTTTTGTTGATCTTCGTGGCCCTCCTCTGGACTCCCTCCAGCAGGTCCGTGTCTTTCTTATGCTGGGGACCCCAAAGGTGGACACAGTACTCCAGGTGAGGTCTCATGAGAGCAGAGTAGAGGAGCAGAATCACCTCCCTCGACCTGCTGGCCGTGCTTCTTTTGATGCAGCCCAGGATGTGGTTGGCTTTCTGGGCTGCAAGCGCACATTGCCAGCTCCTGTTGAGCTTCTCATCCATCGACACCCCCAAGCCCTTCTCCTCAGGGCTACTCTCAATCTGTTCTCTGCTCAGCCTGTATTTGTTCTTGGGATTGCCCCAGCCCAAGTGCAGGACCTTGCACTTGGCCTTGCTGAGCTTCATGATGTTTGCACCGGTCCACCTCTCAAGCTTGTCCAGGTCTCTCTGGATGGCATCCCTTCCCTTGAGCTTGTTGACCGCACCACACAGTTTGATGTCGTTGGCAAACTTGCTGAGGGTGCGCTCAATCCCACTGTCCATGCCTCCGACAAAGATATTAAACAGCACTGGTCTCATTATCTTCCTTTGGATAATTTGCAGTTACAGTCCAGAAAAGCCATGTTTTTAAAAAGCTCCATGCCTTTGCATGCTGCAAAGTCCCTCTCCCCTAATTTATTAAGACATTTTCTTTAACAGCTCTCATGGATCATGAGACATATTTGAGACTGTCAATCTAGTAATTGTCAGGACAGCCCCATTTACCCTCCTCCCCAAAATCTCTCCCTGGTTGCCTGCCTTCCTGAAAGTCCCTAATGCTTCACAGTTATACTTTGCTATGTTTTCCCTTTCCCTTTTATTTGGTTCATATGCGATTGCAATTTGTTCATCAGAGCCTTTCGGCTGGGCCTGGGTGGAATTCAGAAGGTCCTCTGCGGGGCTGTTCAGGCAATATAATGTCAGCCGTAGGACCCTACCCCACCAAGAGCTTTATGGGAATCATAATTTATGTGGAAACTCTATTTCAGGAAAAGAAATCTTCCCTTCCTAGTCTTTTATGCACGAAAGTTCTTGGGGTTTGCATTCCTGAATGAATTGTCCTAACTCTTTTTAAACATGAGGGACTGGAGGAGTTTTTCTCAGTGAGCAGAAGCAAGAAGGCAACTCATGGGAATGCTTGGAAATTTTAGTTATTTCTTTTCCCGTTTTTTCTCAAGAAGTTTTGTATTCTGTTTGCATAAACTAGCTGAGTACATTTTTGACAAAGAAGAACAAGACAACTCTTTAACTCTAAGTTGTATCAACTGTACACTGAATGTTTTGAATGTTTATGAAAGAAATGTTGATATAATTAGATCATTTCTTCTGAAACCTTCAGTATGTCCCAAAGAACCATCTCTCAGATTACAATCAAAAAAATACTTTAAAAGGAGATTTTTTGTGACTTTTCGTATGTTTTGATGAAGCTAGTGGAAATTTTGTTTCAACCTTAATTATAATGGAATCACTGTCTTTGTTTGGTTCTTTATTTAATTCCATTCTGCACCTTTCCTGGTTGTTTTCATTGGGGTTTGTGGTTTGAGTTGTTTTCTGCCCTTTGTCCAAGCTAGCAGATATATTTTGTGTTATTTGCAAATATGCTAGAGGGAGGATGGGGGGAAAACCTTCGTCAATCAGAGTCTAAAGGAATTCAAATAGAAATGCACCTAATTATATATAATACTAGCCTGAACTGGCATCTTTTTGCGTTCAAAATTCTCAAGCAGCTCTTCTAAAGCCATCTCTTTTCTGATCTTTTTTTTCTCTCTTGCTTTCTGTCTCCTTAAAACATAAACCTTCTGTCAAACTTCTTGCATCCTCACTTTAAAGTGTTATTGATGTAAAGTCCAGGCTTGGCACGCGTGCAAGAACATCCAAACTCAGAAGATGAAATACAACTTGTTGTCTGAAAATTATTTTTCTTTTTTGACAATCTTGCTGATTATGTAGCTCACAACTAGAAAACAGTTCATTGGGAGAACTTTTCTTGCTGGGTTGCAGGGAAGTAGGGAAGGGCCTAGCTCCTTGAATGGGGCTTTTTAATGGAGCTTCTCCGTAATGTTGTATATAGCCTAGGTTAGTGAAACTGCTTTGCTTTCTTTACATTTCTCATTTTAAGTGCATCTTCTATGTAAGTGTTCCTCAGAGTGAGTAGACGAGTTATGCAGGAGCACAAAACTACTCGTAGAATAAACTGAGAAGTATGCCAGTAGTTACGTAAGGAAGTCCAAATTGATGTTATTTCCTTTAGCTTCCCTCTGAGAATATGTGTCCTTGCTTACTATGTATGGAGAAGTTGTGGCCATTTGAAAACTTTGTTCTGTAAATTTTTCTCTATCCACTTGCAGTTCTGTCTTCTGAAGTAGTGAAGCACCTTCCCGTTTCTTTCTTTCTGTCTGTATTTCATATTTCTCCAAATGCATTGGATAAGCAGTATTGTAAAGCCTTACTAGTGATGGTACAGTAATTCCGAGTTATTTCACAACTTATTTCATTTTTGCTTTCCGTTAAAACAGAAAATCATGTGTAGCTGTGGTAGTTGTTAGCCTTTGGACATCTGCCTTTTTTTGAAGGAAAAAACGTAACTGAAACAGACCAGAATGAAGAAAACTCCCTATGCATGCTGTTTCTTATTGTTCTTTTGGTGAAATAACTTCAAATACGTAGTAAAAGGATTAGATAGCTTAATTCATTATTTTAAATTTAAATTCAACTGTTACTGATACTGAAAACTGAAGCTTAGATATAGTTATCTCAGAGCACTCTATGTGTCCTCTGACAATGATTTTAAACTTTGTATGACTAAAGATTTGGGTCTGTATAAATAACTTTTGTCCACAAACTTGCAGACAAATAATGTTTTAAAAAATTAATTTGGGAAACGTCAAAATATGTGAAAAACTTTTGGGTTCAGTATTCTTTTGAGGTGATGCTATCCATGAAGCCATATTTTTTTTTAGTGTTTTTAAATTCTTACTATTGTATTGAAGACCTGCAAAATATAGCTGATGTGTAATTTGAATTAATTTACCCACGCTACAGTATGCTTATTCTCTTCTAGCTCTAAAAATAAATGTATTTTATAACAAAGCAGGTATCTATTATCTGTTTACAGTTTAGATTATACTTATCACTTCTCTTACTCTTCAAGAAGTTAACGCAACTGTTGTAACAAGGAGTTAGTTTCATATATTTTACTCATTTCTACATATTTCTTGTTTTCCGTAGAGAAAAAATCCTTTTTACATCTTTAAAACGTTTTGTCTATATGATGCAATATTCCGCTGAAGCCATGTGGAAAGAGTACACCCTTTTCTGTATTTTCTTAGTGTTTGCTTTTCCTAGTATTCCATCCAAGATGAGGCTAAAAATTTTTTGTCTACTGTAACTCTACATTTCACCTTTATTTATTTTGTAAAGTTATCCAGAATCTGTTTTTGTGGATTGCATTATATACCTTTTGGTGACCTAATATGAAATCAAGCATAAATATTAACTGTGATAAAGACCAACCTCTTCATTGGCGTGTATTTCATACCCAGCAGAATTTAGATAGATCAATAGCAGAGTAGATCCTCTTTGATAGAAAGATTTACTTGGTATATGATGACTTCTCCTTACCTTTTAGTTTCAGATACACTGTAGATACTTCATACCTCTGGAATGACCGTGAACACTTAAAATCCATCTGACAGAAGAGATTCTGAATTTGTACCATTCCTATGTGTGCCATTTACTGGCCTGGAGTAATATGCTCCCAATTTTAGAATCAGAGAATCATTTAGGTTGGAAAAGACCCTCAAGATCATAGAGTCCTACCGTGAAGTTAACACTGCCAAGTCCACCACTAAACCATGTCCCTAAGCACCATGTCCACACGTCTTCCTCGGGCAGCCTGTTCTGATGTTAGACAACCCTTTCAGTGAAGAAAATTTTCCTGCTATCTAATCTAAACCTTCTCTGGCACAACTTTTCTTCTTGTCCTATCATTTGTTACTTGGTAGAGGAGACTGACCCCCCACCTTGCTACATTCTCCTTTCACGTAGTTGTAGAGAATGATAAGGTCTCCCCTCAGCCTCCTTTTCTCCAGGCTAAACAGACCCAGTTCCTTCAGCTGCTCCTCATAAGACACTTGCTCTAGATCCTTCACCAGTTTCCTTGCTCTTTTTTGGACATGGTACAGCACCTCAGTGTCTTCCTTGCAGTGAGGGGCCCAAAACTGGACACAGTACTGGACAGGGGACGAACGCTTCCCTAGTCCTGCTGCCCACACTGTTTCTGATACAGGCCAAGATGCTACTGGACTTGGCTGCCTGGGCTCATATCAGCTGCTGTCAACTAACGCCCCCAGGTCCTTTTCCTCCAGGCAGCTCTCCAGCCACTCTTCCCCAAGCCTGTAGTGCTGCATGGGGTTGTTGTGACCCAATTGCAGGAGCCAGCACTTGGCCTTGTTGAACCTCATACCACTGGTCTCAGCCCATCATTCCAGCCTGTCCAGATCCCTCTGTAGAGCCATCCTACCCTCAAGCAGATCAACACTCCCACCCAACTTGGTGTCATCTGCAGACTTACTGAGGGTGCACTTGATCCCCTCATCCAGATCATTGATAAAAATACTAAACTGAACTGGCCCAAATACTGAGCCCTGGGGAATACCACTTGTGATCAGTTGCCAACTGGATTTAGCTCCATTTGCCACAACTCTTTGGGCCTGGCCATCCAGCCATTTTTTCATTCAGTGGAGAGCATGCCTGTCCAAGTCATTAGCAGCTAGTTTCTCCACGAGAATGCTGTAGGGAACAGTGGCGAGGACTCCGTCAACCAGTCTCTTAGAGGACAAAGTCTGCCCTCTGGAAGTCCAGGGTCGCAGTTCTGCTGACCACTCCCCTTACTTTACGTCTCGAAGAATCAAAAACTCTATCATTTTGTGGTTGCTATGCCCAAGATGTCACATCACCTGTAAGTCCTTCTCTGTTCACAAACAGTGGATCCATCCGGTTGACTTGCCCTAGTTGGCTCACTCACCAGCTGTGTTAGGAAGTTATCATCTACACACTCCAAGAACCTCCTACACTGTTTCCTCCCTGTTGTATTGTGTTCCCAGCAGGCATCTGGTGAGTTGAAGTCCCCCACAAGAACAAGGGCTAGTGATTGTGGGACTTCTCCCAGCTGCTTACAGAATATTTCATCTGCTTCTTCATCCTCGTTGGGTGATCTATAACAGACTCCCACCACAATATCTGCCTTGTTGGCATTTGCCCTGATTGTTACCCATAAGCACTCAACACTCTCATCACTATCGTTAAGCTCTAGATGATCAAAACACTGCCTAAAACACAGGGCTACCTCCCCACCTCGCCTTCCTTGCCTGTCCCTTCTTAACAGCCTGTAGCCATTGATAGCTGCGCTCCAGTCGTGAGATTTGTCCCATCAAGTTTCAGTAATGGCAATTGTATCATAGTTTTCCTGCTGCCCAGTGGCTTCTAGCTCCTCCAGTTTGTAGCCCATGCTGCTGCGTACATTGGTGTAGAGGTGCTTCAGCTGGGCTGTCGGCCATGTCACCTTCTTAGAGGAACACCCCTTAATTCCTTTGAGATACTTCTCTGGTGTTTCCCTCTTGGCTTCTATTACCTCAGGAGCCCCTGGTTCATCTCCGTAAGACTGAAAGTGTGTTGCAGTGTAGCCAGCACATCTCAGAGCTACAGGCTGAGGGCTTTTGCTGGCTTATTTTACGATGTAAGGCAAGGCTTTGAGTAGGTGGCTGGTGAAGGTTGGACAAGCCCTGGCAAAACCCCAGTGGTTTCAGTGAATTTACACTGATTGATATCAGTTAAACTCTGCATTCAAAAATTACATGTTACTATTCATAAGATAACTTTATACTTTAGCAAGTTTTGGAAGGATTGTATTTTTATTTTTTAAAATACTCCAGCCCAAATGAGAATATTGCTCTTTACTTGCTCGAAGAAATTTAAATAGAACTGCAACTTCCCAATTAAAAGAAACCTTTTCATTTTAAAATGTATTTTTCTACTTAGTATTTTGCTTTCATTGTCAGAATATATGTTGCACTAATGATGTTTCCTGCATAACGGGTGTTGCAATGCATATAAGCAGCATAGCACTATTTCTTCCAAGCAAACCAGGCTTAAGCATCTCATGTGATTGGTAACGTGATGAAAGAAATCACTGTTGCCACCAAAGGTTTGCTTTCGAGGAAGGTAGTTCCAGAAGTAATTTTACTTCCATTTTGCAGTTTTATTATGGGGCCAATACACTCTGTCTTAGAAATATTTTTTTAATATATTCAGAACTTACAAAACAGGGCTATCTGATAAGGAAGGAAACAGTGTCAGAAAAATGAGACTAGGGTGGAGAGAATCCTCAACTCATCCAGCAGTGTCTACGTTTTTGAGATTTTTTTAATTATATTTTAGTAAGACACACATGTATGGTCAAATCTAAATACTGCTGAATGCTTACAGAAAGCCACAAATCACTTAATGTCCCTCTTTTTTTTTATTGTGTAATGTAACAGAAACGGTGTTTATGGCATATGTAGGGGCAGGATCTGTTTCAGTTGCAGAATTTTTTAGGAAATCCCAGTAACTACTATGAACATCTCCGCTTCATTTCCTTCAATAAGTAACATCTGGAAGAGAGAACTAGAATTCTTAAGAGGCATACTGATGAAAAAAAAGGAAAAGTTTTGTCTTAAATAAGTATATTCTGCTTCTAACTAAAATAATTGTATTGAGCTATATCTTACACAGTATTCGTCTAATACAACAAACACAACAAATCTCCATTTAAAGATTTTGGTTTTTCAAAAAGAAATGTTCATGTTTTAGAAGTGGAATAAGTACATAACTGTTGTTCTTTGTTTAGTGAAGTAAGTGTAATATTGGCACAAGCAACAGATCTCACTTTAAAAATTGCAAGTACAATAACTGAGTTTGCCTTATAGAAAAGGTCTTTAGCCTCGATCAGCTTGAGAAAGAGAATGTATATTATGTGTACAAAAAGGATGTATATATGTGGTAAATCTCTGCATTCGTATTGTAGTTTAGATGCTGGAAATCACCTATGTTGGAATGATGTTGGGAGAACACCTTATGGAATTTGGCTAAGGATTGTGAATTTTTAATACATTTCAGTATGTACTAAAATACTGTAAAATATTTTACAACATAAACAGTCCAGTTAAATTTCTAGAAGAAATCTGTGGGTTTTTTCTATTGCCATTTGAATGCAGCATTTCTAGCAGGTATCTCATGAGCAAAATCAAATGAAGGATATGGACACCACATAATTTTCTCAGTGTTTGGCTCATTAATGTTCCATACAGTCATTTTTGCATCCATCTTTCTCCATTTTCCTTGGGTGGGCAAGGATTGCTGCAGTGGAGGTGGCCGCAGGGGCTCGCAGTGCACCAAATATTCCTGGTTACCGGCTCCTCCGGTAATTTTGTGCAGTGAAAGAGAGTTTGAGGTGCTTGTCACCCTCTACTTGCAAACTGCCTGCCTGTGGCTTCCTGTCTCGTTGATTCTCCTTGCGGAGAATCTAACTCAGGAGTATATATAGTCCCGTGAGTGGTATGTCTAAATGACCTAATTTAGCTACAAACTCATGAACATTTATTGTAATGTGCTTCTCTAGAGAAATATATCTAGCACCTTGAAAATTGCAGTAGTCCACCTTATTCTCAAGAGGCTGAAAATCACCCAGAAGGCTTTTTCAATCTCTCATTCCTGAAACAAGTAATTGAGAAAATGATAACTAACAATCTCCATTAACACATATCATCTGTGAACATCTCAAATGCCCCACAGTCAGGGTTCAAACTAGGGCAGAGCTCACAGATGAGCTCAGGGGCGGGAGGTCCAGATACAAGCCAAGCCTACATTCTAATACAGCCTTTTTTCTTTTCTTTTTTGGTAACTTTTAAGAGCAGACCTAGTTTCAAAAGTGAATTAGGCTGATCTGAATGAAGGACTATGTACTGAATGAGTACATCTACACTTTAGTTAACTCCAGTTAATCCTCGTGAGTATTTATGTGTTTACATATGGAGAAGCCATTAGTTTTGGTAGTGGGTGGCACCTAAAATGTGCTACTGAAAGAGATTTTTTTAAAGTGGAACAAAAATATAGGAACCACTTAGTTAATTCTTAAAATAGGTATACTTAAAATTATGGTCTATGTTTCTCACTGTTCACAATAGCATGCACAGAAGTAATAAAATTAATAGAAAAATAAAATATGTTCCATAAGCAATAACCTAAATTCATATAAAAATTAATCAGTAAGTATAACTGCAACAAGCATAGCACTTACCTGAGCTATAGCTGTGATATAAAACTGCCTGTATAATGTATCAGAGAGAAACTCAAAGCAATTATTTCAAACCCAGTTCCTCAAGAACTGCGTGATAAATGCATGCGGCTTTGGAATCCAGCACAGCTTGTGAGTCAGTAAAAAGCTCTCATACTACCAAAAAATAGCTCAATTTAAATATCTGTTTCTTACGCCTAGAAAAGTAAGTGGCTATTCCAATATAAGTCTCTTTTTTTTTTTTCCTTCTTTTTTTAATATGATAAACCTATGCTCAGGACCAAAAAAGCTACGTGGCTTCCAAGTTTTCTGAAAGAACCCAGAACAGTTTAACATCTTTGAAGAAAATAAACACTTAAAAGTCTGGCTTTTAAACTGTGTTCCAACAGAAAGTGAAAGAGTGTTAATCTTGCAGTGCAGTAACAAGTGAAGGGTTTTTTGGGGTTTTGGTTTGCTTTTTTTTCTGAAAGGGGGATAAATTTATCAACTTCTCCACAAGGGCTTTGGCAAACAAAACAGATAAAAAATACAGAGTGTTAATATCCATGTACAATTATTCATGTATATCTGGGTAAGTTTTAAGTCCTTAATGTGGGATAAAAATAAAGTAAGTAATGGCTACTAGAAGGTTGTCCTGAGGAAAAACATAACAGGAGCATGAAGTGGGTGAAAAATATGAACAATATTGATAAGGATTCAGTAGTCAAATGATGTACGTTTGATGAGTTGTACATTTGATGTACAAATGATGAGTTCATGGCTTTTTTTTCTCTACAGCTTTCAATTTTGGTGGTTTGTCTGTTTAATAGTTCTGATTTCAGACGATTTCTGTCTGGCTCCAAAATAGCCAGAAGGCTGTCTTCCACTAGCAGCCTACCATTGCATTAACACAATTACATATGTTTTCTTGGTAGCTTTTCATGGCTAAGTCTTCTTTTCACCAACTGAGTAGGATTAATGGTAGCTTAGACATTAATCTCCAGGGTATTGCTGATTTAGGCACGGTGATCTATTCTGAATGTGTGATCACTAATTTCAGGTTTTAATTAAAGACATTATTTTTTTCTATATAGATCAGAATACTGAAATCATAGATTCTAGTTACAAGATCGAGAATGCGCTTTCACCCATTTTACATGATATCAAGGAAAGCAATTTTGATCTCGAAGGTTTTTGCTTGGCTCTTTTTTTCCCCTCCCGTTTTTTTTCTAATCACCATCTTTAGACTATGGATGGGCATGTTTCTGATAAATCAGGAAATAACAGTTCAGTTTAAGGTCCTGCTTCAAGTCACTGAAACTGCTTTCTCTCTTCCTTTTGGCCTTCTGGAGGTACTCTAGTGCACATAATGCGATGTGATGTATTTTCTAAGTGTCTTAGGTCCTCTGCCACACCATTTCTTCTATTTGCTATTTTGTAACGTAGCTCTATGTTCTCATTTGCACTAAGAGTTTTGAAGTATTTTCAGCTGCAGCATTTTAAAGTCGTGAAGCACATCATCGTATCTGGCATTTGTTCTCAGTGTTAAGTTTTGCTTTTTTCTTTTTCCTTATGTCCGTTTTCTTCCTCTATGTTCAGCACTTCCCGAAGCCTTGTTTTCTCTTCCAGGGTCACTGGTGCAGTACTACTGACTTTGTGATGATATACATTGTGGCAAAAAACGTAGGGAGCCTCATTCAGATAAACGGTGTCCAGAGCAAGTGATTTCCATGACATGTGACTTCTGAAAATGGAAAATTAAGATTTGTGCAAATGCAGAAAGATCACCCTGTTAAATGTGGAGAGCAGTCCACAATATTGTAGCTTGAACAGAGGGTAAAAAATAGTTTGATACCTGTAGTATACCTGACACATTGACTTGTTAGAATTAGTGTAGATCTGAATTAACTTTCAGTAAAATATATTCCTGTAGTAATTTTATTTAAAATGTTTCTGAAATTACTTTTAGGTCATGGTGAGTTACTTGTTTCTCACTTAGTCGTATTTCTGTGTGTAATGTTAGCATGTGACTGTATGACCGAATTGATGATGCTTATGTCTTGACGATCAGCTGAATGGAATACTTATCATCTCTTTTCATGGAATTTCATGGAGTTTTTCAGAGTTGGAAGGGACCTCTGGAGATAATCTAGTCCAACTCCCCTGCTAAAGCAGGACTGCCTAGAGCACATTACTCAGGACTGCATCCAGGCGAGTCCTGAAAGTCTCCAGAGAAGGGGACTCCACAACCTCCCTGGGCAGCCTGTTCCACTGCTCTGTCACCCTCACCGTAAAGAAGTTTTTTCTCATATTTGTTGGAACTTCCCATGTTCCAGCTTGTGCCCGTTACCCCTTGTCCTGTTACTGGGAACCACTGAAAAGAGTCTGGCTCCATCCTCCTTAAACCCACCCCTTAGATACGTGCAAATGTTAATAAGGTCTCCCCTCAGCCTTCTCTTCTCCAGGCTAAAGAGTCCCTGCTCTCTCAGCCTTTCCTCATAAGGGAGATGCTCCAGTCCCTCAATCATCTTAGTTGCCCTATGCTGGACTCTCTCCAGTAGTTCCCTGTCCCTCTTGAACTGGGGAGCCCAAAACTGGTTGCAGTATTCCAGTTGTGGCCTCACCAGTGCAGAGTAGAGGAGGAGAATGACCTCCCTTGACCTGCTGGCCACACTCTTCCCTATGCAGCCCAGAATTCCGTTGGCCTTCTTGGCACAAGGGCACATTGCTGGCTTATGGATAATTTACTGTCCACCAAGACCCCCAGATCCTTTTCTTCAGAGCTGCTTTCCAGCAGGTCCACCCCTAACCTATACTGGTGCCTGACATTCTTCCTCCCCGGGTGCAGGACCTTGCACTTGTCCTTGTTGAACCTTATTTGGTTCTTCTCTGCCCAGCTCTCCAGCCTGTCCAGGTCACGCTGGATGGCAGCACGGCCCTCTGGGGTGTCAGCCGCCCCACGCAGTTTGGTATCATCAGCGAACTTGCTGAGCATACACTCTGTCCCCTTGTCCAGGTCGTTGATGAATACGTTAAACAATACTGGTCCAAGTATTGAGCCCTGGGGGACACCACTGGTTACAGGCCTCCAGCTCGACCCTGCTCCATTAATTGCAACCCTCTGAGTCCTGTCACACAGACAGCTCTCAATCCACCTCACTGTCCCCTCGTCTAGTCCACACTTTCTCAGTTTCCTAAGGAGGATGTTATGAGAGACAGTGTCAAAAGCCATGCTGAAGTCAAGGTAGATGACATCTGCTGCTCTGCCTTCGTCTAGCCAACCAGTTATAACATCATAGAAGGCTATCTCTTTGGCAAGCAGCCTTTTTTTTTTATTATTTAGAACTAAGTAACCCTGTTTGTTTAGTATAAAAAGTAAAGATTTAATTTGTGCAGTATTCTTGACAAAGTTGTGTTAAGATGGGAATTGTAATGGTCATGTTGTTTTTGTTTTAGAGTTGGTTTCAGCCTTGTTAGAGAGGCAATCTAAAGGCAATGAAGGCAGGCATGGGAAAATGAGGATTTCTTCTCATTCATAAATTACCTTTTCATATGTGAGCCAGCTTCCTGGTTCCTGAAGCAGGTTCGTCAGTTTCAGCTTTTCTTTTGCAGCCTGACTGAGACAACATACTTCAGGGATTACCGAATATAGTCCACAGTCAAATTCAATCCCCAGTATTCTGCAAAAGCAATTCACAATGTAATAATTATGAAAGCATAGAATGTATAGGCATGCCCAGCTTCTTATGTTGTGTAGAAACTATTAAGTATCTCCTCCATCGTTATGCAGGTTATGAGGGGCAGCTGTCTCCTGCTTTGTTTGATGTCATTTGTGTATGGCTCAGAAGCTCATGGCAAGCTGCCACTCTGACACTTGGATGACTAATTTGGTTTCTCCCAGGGTACTTGTTCTGCTTGTTGCTTGTTCCAACATCTTTATTTACTCATGATGGAAGGAAAGACCAGCATTAATCTGGGCAAGGCCTCCTGATGAAGAGAAAAGTTTACTTACACCATCTGTCTTCAGGTTTTTTTGGGGTACAAACCCCTAGCACTCAGGTTTCTGTGTTGGTGTGGGTACTGTTGATACACCACTTCAACATTTAAAACTGAAGCTGGACTTACCTGTAATGAGGTGCTGAGAGGATTGTACATGAAAACAGTCAATATGGTGCTGTCTTTACCATGAAAAATAATAGTAAAGTATGCTTAGGGTTGTATTCCTCAGTTATTTTTATTAAATAGTAAATTATTTACCTTGCTCACTGAATCTCTGGATCAAAGTGGGGAGACCAGTATCGCAGCATCAGTTTCTTGCTTCTAAAATCATCCTTCTGAAATACTGTTCTAGGAATGTTTTTAATACTTCCCTTGGCTTCACAGTATATAGCTTTCCTTTTATAATTGTAATTCTAGGACAGTAGGAGATGGCACTGTCCACAGGGTATCATCTTAAAGTAATTTCCTTTCCCATCTCTTCCTTCATGTTGCCATTAATTTTTTTTTTTTTTCTTTTTGGTGGCACATGCAACATGAAAATGCACTCAGTAACTGTACTTGTTGTAAATGAAGGCCACAGTATTCACAGTAATCCTTGCAGAAGGATTGCAGGGCGTTTTTAACATACAAAACCTGTAATTAGGCAACACAGCCTGTCATCACTCATCAGATATATATGGTGGTTAGATTTCCAGTATGGTCTGATGCCAGCACAAGCAGGGAGAACAATACAACTTCCAGACCTTTGTAAGACACTGATGGAGTTTAGTTAATGTATCTGGTTCACATAGGGATAGTAACTTCTGCAGTGCTCCTTCAGTACAGACTACAGGAGTTATTCTCCTTTAGATTTCAGTAGAGAGAAGATAAGGCCGCTACACAGGTTAAAAAGTTAGACAATTCTTTTTTTTTTGTTTATTCCCTCTCTATTTTTTCCTCTCATTCCTTTCTTGACATGGAAGTATTAGTGCCAGACCAAAGACATTGCCATTGATCCCATGAGTGGTAGAGGTGAAGAAGGTTGGGTGCATTTTGAGGTTGGTAACAATCAAGCACTTTTACTATTACTTTTTTTTCTTGATCAAAGCCTTTCTTTATAATTGCAGCAGTAGAGTTGCAGGTAGGTACGGTATGTATAATGTATCAAGACTTACAGACAGAATTTGTGGATTCCCATTAAAATAATATCAGGGAGAAGAACAAGCAGTGACATCTCCGAAAGCATTGAAATGCCAACCACAAATGTGTGCTTGCCTTAATTTGATGACACTGCTTGTCAAACCATTGGTATTCGTCGGATCAGAATATAATTTCTAACTAAACTTCTGTTTCCTCCTCAAGAGCCTGCAAACTTAGTTAACTTTTTTCCTCACTAACATGTTTTCTAAACATGCTTACAGCCTGCTTGTCAGAGCTGAAGCAGGACTTGTGACCCTCTCAGCCCTGTGCAGTGGTGCGGGAGGCTGAGACAGCTTCTGCAGAGCAGCAGCCACAGAAGTGAGCACAGGCAAAGCCTCCTGTTCTTATCCATACTGTTTTGTTCACTATGTGGGTTTTTTCCTCCCTTACACTTGTGTCATGTGCTGACTCTCGGGAGGAAGCGCTGCAAACATTTCTGGCTTTTTGCTGCTTAAATTGAAAAGAGGGTGACCTACAAAGAGCAAAAGACTCGCTGACCTCAAACTGGTGTCTTACTTTTTTCCCCTTATAGAATGGAATGATTTTACTGCTCTGCGATTAGTGGTTTGTGAAAGGTAAATGTGATTGCTGATCCAAATTTGCCTTTGGATAAATACTTCTCCTGGTGCTGAATTGCTGGGTCCCCTGGGTATTCTGGTAGCTTTCTCCATCACAGAGCCCCTAACTAAGGAAGATTGTTCTGTATTGTGAAAACCTGAATTTTGAAAAATAACGAGGAAGACTATTTGCAATTTGTGACCAAAGAAAAAAAGGACTGATCACTGCATGGAAAAATCTCATAGCAGAATTTGATACCCTATTTTCTAAGATATTTTTTTTTGTTAAAGCCATATTCTAAAATTTAAAACAGATCAATATGCAGCAGTTTAACAGTTACAGCAACTAGTGTGCTGTAGAAGGAAATTATTGAAAGAAAGAAGATGCAGGGGAAACAGCACTGAGATCTTCTGGAAATCATGAGTTCTGGAGTTCCTTTGTCCCATGCCACAAATAAGAGAAAATTTGGTATTTTCTTTGAACTGTGAATTTCCTAGCTTTCCACTAAGTGATTTTTATTATTTTATTAAACAGTTAAAAGTAATTCACCAGTGTAACGCCAGTGCAGTGAATTACTCAGCTACTGTAAATCCGTTGTAATCCACAGCCAGTGGATTTTGGTTAAAAACAATTTTGACAGCATGACAGAGGTTGCAACTGACAGTACTTCTACAGAATAGGAGGTGCTCCAACATAGTTATGTTGGTGTCTGAACCAATGTATGATTGTGTTTTGACCATAAAATTTAGATTTTATTATAAGGGAAATTCCGTGCTCCGTCCTGTAACTACACAGTTAGCGTGCATCATTAATGGTCCCTTCTATCTGCTCAGTCTTGACCTTTTTAACTAAATCTATCATTTAAATCAGTCATTTGAAAATATGTACTAGTTACAGCATAAAAATAATAGCGTGAAGTGCACCAACATAAAAAGGAGGTGTCAGAGCCATGTCCTTACCATGTATTCTCCAACTTCCCAGTCTTTTAAAATTTTACCTTCTGATAACATTTCCAAGTAGGATTTCTGATCGTGCCAATGGAGGGAGAGCGTATCGTCCGGCACAAGCCTCCTGCTACTTTGTATGTTAGGCTGCAGGGGTTATTTAATGACAGCAGTGGTTGCATACCCAAATGCACAGGCTGCCAGGTGCTGACTGTGGCTCCGTGGGCTGTCGGGTCACTAACTGTCATCGCACATTAAGATTGACTGTGGGGCTGTGGGGCTTTTGCAGACAATTTAGTGATCAGCACTTCCAAAGAAAGTGTTGGGTGGCTGCAAAACTGCTGTAAAGTCTCTTCTAATTCCTCCCTCCATCCCTTCCCCCCGCACCTTCCCCCCACCCCCCCCCAAGCTGTGCTCTCTTTAATTTGATTAATAATGTCCTGGCCTACCTACAAACATGCAGAAGTGTTCCTGGTCTGAGATGTGTTCTGTAGGTGGGGTGATTACGTGAAGTCAAACTACTATAATTATCCAGTGAAGCTAAATATTATTCACATTTAATCCAATTCGTGGTTCATTTTAGGCCAGAAGTCTGAATCAAAATACTTATCTACCCTGTCCAAAAAGGGAATTATGGTCATTTTCATATTGAGAGGGAGTTTAAAGCCCACTGAGGAGAACAGAAATGTTGCTAACATTAGTTAGTACTTGGTCAGGGCAATAGTGCTTTGCTGGCTTTTTCAACAAAATCCTTTCTTGTTTCTTAAGACGAATTAATGATATCTTCTGTTTTAAAAGACTAATTACAGTCTGTTTTTCTTAACCATCTAGTTCCATCTTAATATCAGCATTTGCCTTAACACTGTAATTCTAAATCAAAATGTTTGTTTGTGCGTGTGTGGTAGCTGCATGCTGATTTTCTAAGTAGTTGCCTGTCTCTCGTAGTATTTGTGATCAGGGTAGATAAGGCCTATTAATACGCAATTTTTCTGGATAGCAGAATGTAACAAAAACAGCCTGTCTTTTCTACACCAACAGCTTCCCTAAGTTAACTTGATAAATTTGTCTTTAAGACTTTCTGGGGAGCTGCCTTGGGCATTTCTGAAAAAAAATTAGTAAGAGGGTAGATTTGGAAATAAGTAGCAAAGTAGAATCTGTTGACTCCAGGAGACTTGATGTGCTACATCAGTACGTGCTGTTGACTTTGTCCCTAGAACTTTGTCTCCTTGCTGTGTCCTGAAGAATCTCGAGAGTATATTGCACAGCAGGATTAGGTGACTGAGTATGGAAATCTTCCTGTGCTGATAATGAGGATGCACGGTTTTTCTCAACAGACTGTGTTGCCACTTTTCTACCCATCTTATCCATTTTCCAGAAGCTTCTTCCAGATAGAATTTAATAAAAATTAATTCATAAAAGCCCTCAGTTTTGCTTTCCTTCACATAGATTTAACTCTTGCCTGAAAACACGGGCTTTTGTAAACCAATTAGATTACTGAATACAAATGACAAGCAAACAAACAAACCCCTCCAAAAACCTGTTTCCCCTCATTTGATGACTAATGGTACATTTATAAGTACCGTGTCTTATTTTGGCTAATGTCTTGGGAGGATAATCCGTTTGTGCTTTGGCAGATAAATAAGCCTTCCCAAATGGTTGTTAAAAAGCCTAATGTGACCTCTCCCTGTAAATACTGAATAGTTAGTAAACAAAATTAGTAATTTAAAAATACATATTAATTAGGTTGTCAGACTATGAATCAGTTCTACAAACACCAGGCAGCAAAGGAAGAAGCTTTTCAAGGTCTTACTTGTATAAAACTCGATTCTGTGATTTCTGTGTAGGAAAGATGTTGTGTTTTACTGGTTTTTCTTCCTAATGATAGAAATTGGCAGCATGTTTCAGGAGTCTGGTATTTTGCCTGAAGCCTTAAAAGAGGAGTCAGCAGTGCTTTGCTGTCCTTCTTTAAATAAGCTCATCTTGGTGTCTGATTTGAGCCAGCAGAAATACGGTATATTTCTAGGAATGAGAAGATTGTACCTAATTTATAAAGAAGCTATCACTTTTTTAGGTCACACATGGCATAAAACTTTTTTTAATTCTCCCTCAAGGCATGTTTCAAATAGTTACTCATCACCGTGGTATAATATGTCTGTGGTTTCTCCAGAGAAAATAATGTTGGGTTGCTATCTTTAACATCTTGGGGCTAAATTCATTCTTGTGTGACCCTGTTCTAAACAACAGGTTTTCATCTGAGATTACATTTTGCCCCCTTACTTCATTCCTGCCGATTCATTACTCTAGACATAAAGGGATTAAGGAGTGCACTCGAAAGAAGTAGGTGATAGGGTAGCTTTGCATGCCTATGGTAAGTCCGAAGCTCATTTTCAGAGCTTACTTCCAAGAAATGAGGTAATTGTTTAGAAAGACAATCTTCTTGGTTGGACAACACACAAATGCAACCATTTAAATTAGCTGCAATTTTTGCAGAGGAAAATTCCTACTGGAATCATTCATTATTTTGAAAGGGACCCTCCCAGTCCTCTGATATTTCTAGAAATACCAGTTTGAAATATCTGCCTTTGCTGTTATGTGTTAGTCAGCAGAGGGCACTCTTCTCCTTTAAAAATAAGAGAAAGTATGGCTTAAAAATACAGACACTAAATGCTTTTCTTTGTGGTGCCTTTTTTTTTTTTTTTTAAAAATTTATGAATTGTAATTGTGAAACTTGATATGATAGAATTTGGTACAGGATTATTCTTCATGTCTGGAGGAGGGCCACGAAGATGACCAGGGAGCTGGAGCACCTATGCTGTGAGGACAGGCTGAGAGAGTTGCGCTTGTTCAGCCTGGAGAAGAGAAGGCTCCAGGGAGACCTTATAGCGGCCTTGCCCAGAGAATCTGTTGAGGCCCCATCCCTGGAGGTGTTCAAGCCAGGCTGGATGGGGCTTTGGGCAGCCTGGTCCAGTGGGAGGTGTCCCTGCCCATGGCAGGGGGGTTGGAACTAGGTGATCTTTAAGGTCCCTTCCAACCCAAACCATTCTATGATGATTCTATGTAATACTTCCTTTTCTGAATTGAAATGGAGATGTGATGACATGATTCCCTTAAAAAGAACCTGCTGTTTCCCTGTGCCTGTCCTGTATTCACCATAGGTTCTTCCCTAGATTGTAAATGCTGTGAAACTTCTGCAGTTGCTTTGTGTAGGCAAAGGTGGCTTAATTTCTGAATTGCCTCAATCAACTGGCTGTAACCTCTACTCTGTGAAGAGGTGTACACTGTTTTCAGTACTAGCTGTTTGAATCCGTGAAGCCAAGCAAATCTGCTATTCCTCTGATCCTTAAAAATGTCTGTCGTGCAATATTCATTCAGGCTTTATACACGAGTGAGGCCCAGCAGGAGTGCTGTGCATCTGTACGCTTCTTAAGTGAGAATTCACATAGTGAAACGTCCTTTTATTTTTTTTAATCCACTTACTGTTGTATTGCAATGGTTAACTGAGGTAGTGTATTCTTGCAGGGTTATGAAGTACAGCCAGTTATTTTGCTTGAAAATGGAATGAAAATTTCAGCATGTTGATATTTATGTAGCATTCTTTTCAAGAAAATTCAACTGTACCACTATACAAAAATATTACTGCGGAAATAATTTCCCATTATTTGCAATGCTGTTATTGAGCACTGTTCTTCAAAAACAGATGCTACGACATGAAGCCTGCTATAAAGCTCTTAAAACCTCTGATGCATGTAAAGTAGGAGAAGGACTAGTTAAAAGTTTCAGTGATTTATCCTAGCTTCTTGAGAAATCAATATAGAGAGACTGGCAGTTGAATTTTTTGGTGGTGGGTTTTTTTTAACCCCTTCTGATTTCCACATCCTTTTTTAAAAAATTATTTTTCTGTGGACAAAGCAAGTGGAAGATGCTTTTCATGAAAGATTGTGAGGGGGCTCTTTTGGTTTGTTATCACATGGTCCAATACTTTGAATACTGTTCCCTCTTGACAAGCTCGTCAGGCACATCTTATTGAACCACGTGCATGATGAGGAACTGTGGTGAAATGGAAAGTGTGTCCCTGACTCTAAGGCTGGCATTATTCTCTGCTCACTGCTGTTAAAAACCACTCTTAAGTCTGTCCCAGTTTATACCAGTTTATAGAGAGAGTTCTTTGAGTTTACCAGATGCAATACACTCCCTCCCGCCTCTGTATTTACGGCATGTATGCTTGATGCAGTAGATTCAGTGACACTTAACCTGGATTTTCAATTGGAGTAACA
The DNA here is from genome assembly GCF_963924245.1 of Chroicocephalus ridibundus. NCBI lineage: Eukaryota > Metazoa > Chordata > Aves > Charadriiformes > Laridae > Chroicocephalus > Chroicocephalus ridibundus. The sequence goes on from NC_086316.1 coordinate 45,512,257, forward strand.
CTAAAAAGCATTCCAGTAGTTCAGATTTTTGCTGTGTGTATATGAACTGGTTTAGGTAGCTCAAGAAACAATGGTATATTTTCTTACATCTGTGTAGGTTCGTTATTTGTAGGATTACTGCACAATATTTGTTTGAAGATCTCAGATTAAAAGTGGTCCTCAGGAAAAAAAAAAAAGAAAGAAAAGCCTAGGGCATGGATATTTTTCAGTAAACATGATTGTATATATATGCTTGAATGTGTTCTTGAAAACATTTGTTGATAATATGATCTTTATGTAGATACAGCAGTAATTTGGATAATTCGTGTTAGCTACAAAAACGGTTGTGAGGGGGATTTTGTTGCCTATTCCTGCTTACACTGGTTCAAATCTGCAGTGTTTTTGTTAGTTTCTGTTATTGCAGATTTAAATTAAATTTGAAAATAGGTTTCATTACTAGATTAAGGTTTTACACGCTTGGGCTTGGCTATTATTAATTGTGAGGACTTCATGAGGATGTAAATTGTTGCTAGTGACTATGTCCACAAGGAAAAGTTTGGATTTAGTTTTATGTTCAGCTTATCAATGTTAGAACTCAAATGCTAGAATTAGTTTTGAACTGTTTCAGAACTTCAGCAGATACTTTGCACTACTTCCTTCGAAATCTTAAGGATGTATCTGAATGAAGATATTAATCCCAGAATTTTGACACCTGCTTGAAAACCTTTGAAAATTTGCAAATAAAAGTAACATTTGGAAAACAAGTTAAAACATGACGTTCTGGGACTCTTTCATTTTTAAATCTAGTAGTAAGGTAATTTTGTAATCCAGTGCTCTGGATCTCTCTTTACTTATGTGGCCTGTATTTCACTTGTTGCTCTGTTTTCTTCAAAGCAAAATTAGACAAAGCCTGGAAAACAAACCAAACTTGCTGAATTAATGTGATACAGCCCTAATCAAGCAGTTAAATGTATATAATTGAATTCTGTATTTAAAGAAGTGAATGCTGTTGTTCACAATTAGAATTAGCAAAAGTGAATGTAATCGAGTGGATGTTTAGGCAGATTATTTTACGCAGTTTCAGGGCAGAAAATCTAGCCTCCCAGCAAGACAAAACCAATTATGTGGAAGTGAATTGCTAAAGCAGTTGGAAAAGATACGGTGGTTGGCTCATCCATAAAGAGGTTTCTGAAAGTCAGCAGAATTTGCCCAACTCTGCAAAATAAAAGTGTTGTCCAGGGAGTAAAGTGGTTTCTGGTGGTTTCTGAATGGGATCCTCAACAGCAAAAATGACAGATTTTTACAGCATGTGTCAAGACAGTATTTGCTAGCTACCCAATTTCAGGACCAGTGTGTAAAAATTTCAGCTAGGGTGCTACATTTATTACCAGCAGGAGATGTGAAAGTGCCTAATTTATATTCCATTGCAAATGTACCATGCCACACACTCAAGAATAAATACTAAGTACGATGGGGTTTGGAATAGGTCTTTACAACCCACTGTTCAGTTTTTGGACATTGATGTGATCTTCCAGCTCAGCTTTCCTAGCCATAGCAATATTTGAAGACTGTAACAGCCTATGCAGTTATTAACAGGCACAGCTGTAATGCTTAAAACGATCTGACCTCATAAAAATGTTACCTAAGAAAGAAAGTAGCGAAAGTCCCCTAGAAATCTTGAGGATCTGCTTGAAGAGTTAGAGTTACGAAACTTTTAAAAAAGAGGATAAAAGAGGCTATCATTTTTGTTTAACAGTTCTGATACTATATAGAGCATATTATATTTTATATCTAAAAATTAAGTAACTAGATCTAGTGAAAAAGATAAGGGGAGAATGAAGAGCTAAAATCGGAAGTTGAAATTTCTGTTTCTCTCTTTCACTTCTGTCATCAGAGAGAACATAGGGCAATTGAAAAGATGTTATCTCCTATGGAGCTTAGATCTGTGTAGCCAAGAGAGGGAGTGAGAAGGTCCTCTGTCCCTTCCAGTCACAGGTATTTCTGGTTTTAGCTGTTCTCCCTTCTCAGACCGGGAGCACAGAGAATAAAAGAGGCTTAGAAATCACTGTGATGTTAGTAATTAGATGTAGTCAGATAATTTTAAAGATTAGAACACATTTCAATTTCACTTTGCATTTGAAAAACAGACTTATATCTGTAATTTTCACCAAGTCTGAAGTCTCTGAAATGCCACTATATCTGAACTGGCATTATATGCCTGGAAAATTGCCTGGTATACCAGACTCCGGCAAAGCATTGGAGATACTTTGGTAATTAAGACTTCCATGACAGAGAACATATGCTCCAGCATACTATAATTATGTGTCATCTTCTAGGCCATCTATATCTGTAAGATTTTTGAGCGGTTCCTCAGAAGTTGCATGCAATTGCACGGAACAGTTTGCCTTCAGAGCTACCCTTTGTTTATTCCCTATCTTACTTCTTTCACAGATTTGTTGTGAACCATTAAAGGATGGTTTAGTGATGAGAAGTCAATGAAGGCTGTGTAATGCTGTAATCGTATGTGTAACGTGTATGCACTATTTTTATTTGAGGGTTTGTCTTGTGTTGCAAACGTTTGATCAGCCCAGTGAGAGCATTACTGAGGTGATTATAGAGTCCACAAGTTATCCCATTTGGGCAGAGAGATGCCAAGATTGTTGGAATACATTACGTCAGGAGGATAGTAAAACTTAGTGATAGTGTACAATATAGTATATAGGCACTATATTGATGTTATTGCATGTCATATTATGGACTAGAACTCTCTGTGTGCATGCTTATTTGCAGTGAAATGGCTCTGTGTAAATGAGTCTGAAATTCTAATGGGAGTTCAGTTTACCCAACTGAGGTTTCGCCCTTTCGCTGCGAAAGCATGAAGAAGCTATTACGCTACCTTATTTCTCCCTTTGTGCCTGCATAGCTGTGCATATCTTCAAGTTGCAAGTGGAGCTGTGGTGAGGACAGGTTTGTGAGGCTCTGGCTGCCTTATGTGTAAATGACTATAGGACATACGGACTGACAGCTGCAGCATTCTCATTCTTTAAGTGTTACAATACACATACTTAGTTTATGCACTAAGTTCACCCTACCAGAAACCATTGCAATTACTGAAAGCCGCTGTGGCGCTGTCTTTCTGTGGTTGAGATTTTGGAATACGTATGTAAAATAAGTAATGTCTTACCGTGTCTTAACAAAATGTAAAACATTCTAAATTAGAGATGTTTAATGTAACTTGTGGCATGTTTTTTAGGCAGGAACATATAAGGCTTGTTCATGAACAGTTACAGCTGCATCTGCATTTAATATGATAATATAAATACAAGAAAATTGCATTGTAGAATAGGCAGAGAGCTGCTTGGCTATCAGTTAAATTATAAACGTTGTGGATCAGGAGTGATACAAATCTGTATTTTGAGATTTTCCATAATTTTTTGAGTGTTATAATTTTGGATGTTTGCACATGAAATTCTTGGAAATTAACTCTACTAAATATGCTGTCCAGGTAGGTCCCAGCTTTTTTTAAATAACTGCTGTGGAAAAATGGAACTTGCTTCATGCATGAGATCGAAAATTTAGCTTTCACTCATATATTCAGAAGCTAAAGACATTGCTTAAGGAAAGTGATATTATTATTATTAGATTTACTTTAGAATCTTTTCCATTCTAATTGTGTTGATAAGGTTCTCTTTTTCCCACTTCGCCTTATGATGTGATTTCAAACAAAGCTAGTCTGTGAGTGTTTTTTAGCAATAAAAATAACTAACAGTATAACAATACAATAAGGTAGTTCTTCACTGTATTTTGCCTTCATTGTCAGTCAGTCCATTAAAATTAGTTCAGTCTTTTGGGGGCTTCACAAAAGAGCTACTATTGGCAGGCATTTGTCAGCAAGCAGATGATTTATTTCTTAAGTATCTGCTGTTTAATCTAGTTTTTCGTTATCTGTCTGTCAGCTAGGTCTGAAATCCTGTTGCACTGTTTTTCTGAGAGAAAATTCAGGCTTGCTAGCAGTTTCTGACGTGTAATTCAGTTCAGTAACAGGACAACAGTAGCCTGTGGCAACTTGAGACTTTTGGGGTGTTTATCACCTCTACTCCGTACCCTCAGTGGTACGTGCTCTTCACAGGAGAGGGACATGTAAATAAGCAAGCTAATAAAACAAAAAGAAAAGTTCTGTCTTTTCCTGCAACATCCTTATGTATCCATAATTCAGAGTGGCTTCCCTGACCCTGCATGTTTATCACAAATCAGGCAATTGGAAAACATGCTGTGCTTTTTGGCTGTTCTGTCCTTCCATTTTCTATGAGGTCATGAATTGTCCAGGAGAAGACAACAGGCCAGTTTTCAGACTTCCAGGATTTTCAGATGCTCTGTGGCCATTCTTGCTTCATACAAAGGCAGAAAGAAGAGGAGAGAAAGCAGCATTACTCTTTTAAGCATTTTTGGTTGATTAAGCTTTTCCTCAGAGACCTGGGTAATGTTTCATTCTGAAGACTGATGCTGCTTTACAGAAAAAAGATGACTGATTTAGTTCCTCCTATAACTGGAAAGATGAAATGGATATTTGGCATCGTGGGTTTTTTCCTGAGTTTATTCGTCTAACTGCTGTTGTTCCCATAGTTAACCACTGTGGTAATTCAGTAAAATACTACTTTAAGTAAATCAGTAAAACCCAGCTTAATTTAAAAATACGTAAAGAAAGCAAGTACTTTGTAGTAGTGTAACGTCAACTTATTGAAGGAAAGGAAGTCTTGTGCAAATACTAGCCACAACTAATGTAGTCCTGCAGCGCCAGAGAGCAGAGTCTTGAAAGTGTGAGCCTTGTTTCTTAACTGTTTCGGCAGTTGTGTTTCTCTCTTGAAGCAGGTTGTGTAGGATTGAGGTATCTCCAAGTACCTTTGGGAATCCCATAATTTTCCTATTTCTGCAAAAGTAAATTGAAGAAATACGTTTCCTGAAGTCTTAAGTCCATTCTTTCCTCACCCTGGCAATATCAGGATGTGTATTCTTGTGGGACCACTGTAGGTTTTAAAAACACATGGCAAACCATGTTTTTCATATATCATGTGTTTAGGTGGGTTGAACATTATATCCTGACCTTATGTGCTGGAAGATGTATAGTTCTACTGTGTTTTGGTTAAAGGGAGTGATAAGAATATATAATTCTGCCTCAGAATTACCCTCTTGCCCATTCTGGAGACATACTGTTCTAAAACAACGCTCTTAAAATTAAATGGTACACCTAAATAACACCTTATAGTAAAATTGAAAACTTCCTTAGAGCAGAGAACAAAAAATGAAAAACAAACAAAATGAACAAATAAGTACTATAAGTAAGATAACGGGCAGTGGTTTTGGTTCAAAGGGGAAGCTTCTTGTGTCTTGGAACAAAATAAATTTTTGTTTTTCCTTCAAATTCTTTTAAGGACAATTTGTACATAAGAAAACTGTGCCTGAATTATTTGGCTGTAGAAAACCTGTTAACTTGAAGGAGAGTGTTCTTCAAGTAATCACAGAATTGAAGTGATAGTTGAAGTGTATTTTTTCACTCGTGGATGTGTAAAGACATATGAATATGTGTTTGTGTCTGGGTAATATGGTATGGGTATGCCATTTAACACTCCTGTGACTTGTGAGGCAGATCTAGAGACAATTTCTAATAATCTTGCTTTTCTTTTTTAGTAGTAACTTTGTTACATTTGTGGTAACATTAAGAATTTTTTTTATCAATCTCTCTAAAAGTCAGATTTCTTCCCTCCTTTCCATTCTCTCAGCTACCATTAGCGTCTGAATCTGTCCAGTTCGTTAACTAGGCATTGTTTAAAAAGCGTGTTTTATGTACTCCAAGATTGTACCTGAAAAATTAAAAATGAAAGCTTTCTTTAAAATGAGCTTAATTAAATACAAATTTTAATGTGAATGTAAATAATACTAGATGGGAGTAAGCATAGTCTGAAATAAGGTTTATTAATTCACTTTCTGTCATAGTACCATATTTAGCACTATTTGTTTGAACACACTGTGTCATCACTCATTCATAATTTATTCAGTACTCTTCTTTATTCTTATTCATTTACCATTTAAATTCTTCCCCAATAAATCAACAGTACTTTTTTGTTTCCTACACCATCAGTAAGTTCATTCACATGAATACAGATTTTGGTAAAATACCCATCTATGCTGTTTTACTGTCTTTTCTGTCCTTATGTTGTCCACATGTTCCAGGTTCAGTTGCTAATGAGTGGTTCAGTTGGTAGAATGAATGGTAGGTATTCTGTTTAACAGTGTCTTTTAGCGTGAAAGGTAAATAATGTGCTGATCCATGGAAATCTATACAATTTCCATTTAGCAGTCAGATTTTTTTTATGTTCTTCCTTCATTTTTGGAACTCCCTATAACTGTTGTCTCCTTTTTCCATTTTCACAATCTTCTTCATGGTACTTGGTTTTCCAAATGGCAAATACACATTGGTGTCATGGCCAATATGAAAAATTATTCGTGTTAATGGTGTTCACTGTATGGGAGCTGTCTGCAGACATAGAAAATGAAGTAAATTTTACTGCTTTGTTTGTTTTGAATTAGGCTCATGCACAGTTAGTTCGAGAAGTCGATGTAGAGAAGGTGTCAACTTTCGAGAACCCATATGTAGATGCAATAAGAAGCTTATGGAATGACCCTGGAATTCAGGAGTGTTATGATCGACGACGGGAGTATCAATTATCAGATTCAACTAAATAGTAAGTACATGGTGGCTACAAACAACTATATATCATTTTCTGTTTCTAACAAAGTAATTTTTAGTTTTTAGCTTCTTAGGCTTTACGTCTGTGTACATGTTGCAGCACAAACATACCTGAATATGCACTTACTTAGTTGAATTCAGAGGAGACTTTAAGGAGTGGTGTAAATGTAGTTTAGGATTATATCTGTGTTTGTGTCAGTCCACGATCATTTGAAGTCTTAAAGTAAGGATCCAAATAAGGATAGTTAATCACTGATGGTTTTGTTTTCTTTTGTTATACCTGTTGAAGCCCTTACTCTCCTCTGACATACAACTTAAAAATGCAAGCTGGACAAAAATGTGTTCATGTAGTATGACTGTTATGAATACTGGGAAGTACAATCAAGGTAGACCTACGTACCATTCATAAAAATTGTAATGCCCCAGAACTCCTGTTTTCCTAGGTTTTCCCCTTTTCCCTCACAGATTGCTTTTTCATTCCTAGTGGTGAGGTGAATAATACTAAGAAAAAGTTCTTGTATTATATTGAACTGCCTACTTTTACGGAAACAAAGCCTAAATTTTAAAGGATACAGCTGCCAGGAAGACAACAGAAAGAGCCTTTTAAAGTTAAACCCTGTTTGTTATAGGTCAACAATATAAACAATGCGTATGTGACTAACTGTTTATGAAATGTTATGCCTTTAGTTTCCTGGGGTAGGAATCTGGTAAAATAGTGCTGTGAAATTTAACATTGCAATTTGAGGACTGCCTGAAGATTGACTCCGTGAAATTCAGTTACTCTTGAGTAATGTAGCATATAGCTCAAATAACATTTCTCACCTATTGTCAAAGAAATGGATGATGGTAAGGGATGGTGACCTTTTGATGTTGACCAACGTTAAAAAATACAGCATAGTTAGTTATTAAAGCTGTGGCAAAAACTTCCATGGTCTCCACATGAATTTTTGTATTAGCTATGAAAATTATTCTGATGATATCGTTCCAGTCTCCATTTGTCAGGGGTAGATGAATGAAAGCCTCTTATTGAGAAAAGCACAGAAGAACAGAAGGGCACCATGAAGCACCCATTAAGCTCATTGGAACAGGGCAATTGACATGGGAGGTCTGGGATGACATTTATCTGCACAATGGTCTGGGGATTTTTATCGAGCACAACTCTTCATATGTGATTTAGTCAAGACAAACTTAGTAGTATTTCGCTGATGCAATTTAGGCATCTCAAGAGCTACAAATGCATGGTGGAGGTCTCCTCAGATTTGCTCCTATGCTGTCACCACACCATGTTATTCTCCTGCTATATTTGCTCCATGAATAGGGTTCATCTTGTCCTATGAAGTTTGCTGCCCTGTGGAGCTGATTACCTTCCCAACCTATCACTTTTGTCATTTGTGTATGCATATTTTGGTGCAGAATGGTACAAAGCACAGTGGCATCTCTCTTGTATTGTTTGGTTCTCACTCTCCCCAAAGATACTGTACTGTGTTTTAAGTTTTAGTGGTAAGAAAAAGTGAAAAACTTCAGGGTGCATAAATGGTGAAAATTTCAGGGACGAGTTACTGAGTATACTTTCATACTGTTTCCATACTGAAATAAGCAACAAGCATAAGTAGAAGGTGAAGCAGAGCTTGTCTTACACTTTGAATTTCTTGTATTTGTAGGTCCTAACTTGTTTCCACAACAGATGTGAAACTGTTTTTAAAGTTGAAATAAATGTATGTATTTCATGTGCTTGCCTTAGAGGATAAAAATAGAATTACTTACTCTCCAAAGTAGGAAATAATCATCTGATGCTACTTCAGATCAGATTGTGCTGAACACCATAGTTTTGACCTAGTTCTAATTAAATTGTCACCATAGTGGATCCTTTGAGTAGTATTAAAAATAGTAGGGAATAATTCATTAAGTAGCTATAGAAGCAAATTGCTAGTACATCGCCTTGCAAAAGGTAAATTACTAGTTGATTGGTTATTTTTCAAGCTCAAGATGTTTAGCAATTTAACCTGAGTTTTTGAAAATTTGGTGACTTTATTATAGTCTATTATAGTCTAAAATCTATTACAGTTCATACTATGGGTTTCTGCAAAATCTGTTTTAAATTAGAATTGTGAATCACTGCATACGAGCCTTTAGAAGAGCCTCTCATATATTTATGCTTGCAAGTAGAGTTTTTTCAGGTATGTAAGTCCAGTAAAAGCAATTAGAAGACACAAAAGAAACATTGTTTCAAAAATACAATGTTCAGCAATAAAACATGCGAAGAAAATTTGCTAGCTTTAAAGCCCTGTCACAAAGCAAGAAAACAAAGTGCTTGAAAGTTACGACTGGGATTTACAAGGCAGTAAGACAAAAATACTCACCTGTTGACTTGGTGAGTCTTAGTGATTTCTTCTGACTTGATGTATAAACTGAAATGGTTTGTTGTCCACCAGATCCCTTGTAAGCATATATGTCAATATTTTATAGCATATGTGTCAGTGTGTGTCATGTTCTTCATTCATGCTTCACATGAGCCTCTCATCTCAGTGGTTTTCCCCTGTGTTTTCAGCGTGCTCCCTGTATTGCTTTTTTTCATCTGTCGATGTTATTACACATTGTGTTCCTAGATCTGTTCCTCTGTATTCTCTGTTTCTTCTGTTGTTTCTAAATCCTGTTTACAGTTTCTAATATATCCTGTATGTTTCTATACTTTCTGCATCTTTTGACCTGCTTTGTCGTTGTTAGCTACACTTTTGATGTTTTTATACCCACTGCTAGTACCTGGAAGAGTACATCAGATGTGTGTTTACCAAAAGAGGTGAGGGTAGGATCTAAGATAATTTCCTGTATCGTGGGAGTTGATTTGAAGCTCTTGGAGGCTGAGCAAATACATTCTGTTCTCTTCCCTTGCCATTGGATGCTCCAAAGGTTGGGTGTGCATGTTGTTTTTAAAAGCCATTTCTAGACTTCTCTGTGGTAAAGTTAAGAGCACATCAGGTAAATAGAGGTTATTCACTTCCTGTATACATTACGGGGTGACTTAGCCACTTACTTACCACTAAACCACTTGCCTTTAAATACTGCTCACAGTGTGAGACAGATGTAAACCAACACCACACTGTGGGTTGCCTTAAGTGATAGCTGTTGAGATGAGATCATTCAATACGTACTGTACAGGGTGTCAAGACCTTAACCCAAATGTAAACAGGTTACCAGTCAACAGTCTGATTATATCATGGCTTTTCAAAACCTGAAGAAAGGAGAGACAGCAGCCTTACTGTTGTCAGTAAGAGAAACAGTTGTCATAAGTAACATTTCACATTTATGTGGCAACTTGCAGAATTTGGGTTGCAGCTAGAATTTGTGGAGATTCATCACCATTTTTCCCCGAAATGATACTAAGGGCTTTCCCTTCATGAAGAAAAAGTAGGAAGTGTTCAGAACTTGAAAGTGTCCCAGAAAAACTTCATCTTTCTCTGGTCCCATAAAATGGAAGTATTATGTCATTGTGTACCTCCAACTAAGGACTTTCTAGTTGCTACACAAACACTGAGGATATCCGTTTAGTTTCCCTTCCATGGCTGTGTTTTCTAACACTTCAGGTAATTAAATATAATTTTCCCTCAGGTTCCTACCCACTGTGTTAGCTATGCCAGTGGGTATTTAACACCTCGCTTTGTTATTATTTAATGCACTGCTTTATTAGCCATACGTGTCATGGCATTCTCATACATACATGAGAGTCCTAAGGCTTTTGTTTCTGCATTTGCTATCACCTTTAACAACTTAGTTCATAACACTTATACAGCCATGCATATTCCTGTGGTCATGTGAGCTGAGTTAGCTGGACAGTTATTACAGAAATACAGATTCCAGTATTTTACCATGTAATAAGAGCTCCAGGGTGTGACTCTGAGGACATCTTCAGACTCTCACTGGTTGTTAACAGGGAAGAAAGAGACAAATCCCAATGATGTCTGTTAAAGTTCATGTTTCACCTTTTGTGAAAGCATTGCTTGAATTGTAGTGCTTTGGTCTTTTGCTAATTTTTGTATGACAGTATTCCATCTGCATTTGAAGTTTTTGTAACTTCGGCTGAAAAACTAATTCCTTCATACTTGTCTGTTAAAAATAACATTTTGCTTCCACTTCTGAAACAGGTGCATTTAGTGGAATTACTGTGTGCTAAACAGGATGTGTTTAGGGACATACAAGGGGAAAGATGAGTGCATGAATCTTAAGTTTTTACTACAGCAGTTTTCTCTGTTTGCTGGTGTTGCCTCTGGCAATCAGAATATTCATTCATTTATTCCATAAGGCTTCTGTGTGAGCCTTTCAGAAGGACCAGTACTGTCCTAAATTGAGACCCGCTATGCGGCTGACACTTGTACAGCAAATTATGAGTAACTGTCTATGTCATAATTGTGTAAGAGTCATTTGTTGGGACTGAGAAAACCATCTACTCATAATTTATAAGATACATAAGCACATCATTATTTAATAAACATTTTCATGCAGTTCATTGATTCTTCCCTTCATTTGTAAAAATGTACTTGCAAGTTCTAAAGCTGTGTTTGCGGCAATTCGTGTTGCAGAATGGTAGATTCTGCTTTTATGTATTCACAGTTTACACAGCCTTACTCGTGTACGGTTTGCAGTAAGATAAAAGCAGCAAATAAAAATTAAAGTCTGAAGATTAAGATCAAGTACTAGCAGCAGAACCAGGCTAACCCTATCTTGTGCCCCAGATATAGTCCTCAAATATAAAAGGAAGGTCTGAAGAAAGATGGGACATGAAATCTGCTGCATACCAAAGCACTGCGTGCTATAGAAAAACTGAAAATTATGCAACAGAACTAGGGAAACTCAGAAAGGGAAGTGGGGTTCTACAAAGCAGTGTACAGTACGTATTTCTTTCAGGATCATTTTTTCATGCAGTACTGAACATGTTTTTAGTATCTGTATTATTTTTAAACCATTTTTCCTATTAAGAAAAGTTTGCACAAACGTTTTTCTATTTGATTACTTGCTTTTTTTAGCCTTTGCTAAGGTTGGCTTTCAGCCATGTAGGAAATTGAGGGAGACAGGTAGGTGGGCTTTGGGTGGGATAAGGATAAAAAGAACACAGTGCAGACTACTTCCTACCTCACTGCAAAGATATTAGGTTTACTGTGTTTACTTTAAATTAAGATTAGATAGTTCAGGAAACTGGTAAACAGGTGGCAACTTTTCACCAGTGATGTAGAGGCTCAGAAATCCAAACCTCTACAGCAGTTCTGAAAATGTGGCCAATACTTGTTTACACTTAGCTTTGTTCACGGCTTGTGTTCGTACACTGAAAATTGATTCCATTTACTGTGCTGCTGCATGTTAGCAAAGAGGACGCTTGTGTCAGTTTTTCTGGCAGCTCTGTGAGGTAGGAAAAATCCTGCTACAGCAACTTTTAACATTTTGCATATATGGAGTTGAAAGGCAAGCAAGTTGTATGCGTTTCCAAAAATGTAGAAGAAGGCTTTTCCCTTTCAAAGCTTGTTTTTTGGCACATGGTCAAAATTACTGCTAGTTTGGGGCATTCTTATCATCCTGTTCAGTGTTTTGCTAAACAAACAAGCAAACAAAAAAGCTCCAACCCCCCGAAACAACACCAAACCCCAACAACAGTGTGGAGGGTAGCCCCACCCACTTCCAGAATAGCCAGGCTCCAAAGGACAGAGATATATCAAATCTTCTTCAATAGTTTTTCTAATTAGTCTTAGTTTTAGACTTTGGTTAGGGCTTTATTTTCACTTGTGCCATCACAGTATGTGTATGAGAGAGAACATTTTGTAGAGGATCATACTTATGAACTATCTAACTTCAAAGAAAATACCTTTTTTTTTTCTTTGCATTAAACCTGAGAGCTTTAGGGTTGATAAGATGTAAATGCTTATGGTTACTGTCATACTTGGAAAAAGTCAGCCGTGTGGTATCTGTCTTACATGTGGTTGAACACAGTGAAAGCATTTGCATACAAAATACAGCTGGTAAGCCTTGCTTTTAGAGCTGTGGTTACACTGAAATCCCCCTACAAACCTTATGTTAAAACAACAAACTTTGCAGAGTTTCTTGAGTTTTTTCCCATCCTTCTTCCCCTGTACTCTGATTCTCCCCGTATAGATTAAAAACCAGTGACGTTGTTTGCTGACTGGGTAGTAACAAGTCATCTTTACTGGTTGTAGTCTGACCCTTTTATCAGCACCAATAATTACCACTGTCTCAACATGTTTGGTTTTGTTACAGAGATTTATCTTGGCGTGTTTCTGGTGCGGTGCCAGGCAGATCCCTGATCCTCAGCAGTGCGTTTCAGAGTCACTCTGCGCCCCAGGGACTCCTGTGCTCACAAGGTCTCACAGGCAAACTCCTTCTAAGCACAGGGTTTATTAGTGTGCTAGTGAAGATTAATTCAGTGTCTTGCTACATCAGTTTTGCCTGCCGAGTTTGGGAGGAGTTACTGGGCAGTACTGATGAATAGAGCAATCTCATTTTTAACCTCAGAAAGGGAAATGAGTGTTACAGGTGGGTGAAAGCTGTAGCTTTTCTCCTTTTGTCTGCATATGCCTTAATGCCTTCTCTTGATTAATTCAGCTATACCCTAAACATAGTTTTAAAGTTACAGAAATTCATATTATGGAATTATTCCTGAGAAAATGCTACTTTATCACCTGATTACTTGCAACAAAAGTCAGACCTTAAAGATGCTGGAAAATAGTAGCCGATGGCTGGAGGAGGGTGTTTGTTTGAAGTGCCTGCCCCATATTTCTTCATGTTGAAGGTGCTTCAAGACCTCATTCACTGAAAGTGAATTCAAATAAGTTTTGATGGTCTGCCTTTGTTAGGTGATGTATCTTTGGGAAATTAATTAAGGCTGAATGTTGAGCTGCCTGTTCATGGTGACGGGGTTTATATTTAACTTCTTGAAGAAGGTTGTTGGTTGAAACAGCTCTGGTCTGCTTATTAAGGTTGGGAGTCTCACTTCGTTGCCTGATTTCTATAGGGGAAAGGCACATAGGAAAGCACAGAGCCAGTCAGTCTACACCCATGATCCCTCTCCTGCTGTTCATTTTGAAGCATGGACAAACAGTACCTTTGAAATGTGCTCTCTTTCCAGGGCACCACTAGCACCTCCATAGCCCGGCAGCTTCCCTGAAGCTGTCTGCAGGCTTGGACCTTGTCATAGGTGATGTAAAGCGCAATAAAAATAAGTACTTCTCTCCCAGTGCTGACTGGGAAACAAAAGGCTTCCTCCGCCTCTGGTCAGCGTGGCAGATCTCAAGCCTGCTGCGAGACGGTGGCAGTTTCTCCTGACGTCAAGGGAGGGCCGCGGCCAGCAGCTCATTAGACACACATCGCCTCGGTAATGCACCTTCTGCCTGTCACTATAGCAACCCCCTGGAAAATTACCTCAGCAGCCACTAAAACTCATTTTTACGAAACTAATTACAGGTATAATTAACTTTTTAAACTTGGTCTGTACTATAAATTTACTCAGACCTATGTGGTTTAGCTTTTCTTTTTTTTTTTAAAGTAATTTTATGCAATATTTCTTTTTTTTTGTTCCGTTGTATAATGCCTAGCTGAGTAGGTGCTGTTTGGGTGAGAGGCCACGTAGCTACAGTGTGTCTCATCAAAGTAAGACGTTTCTTAGCAGGTGGTAAAAATAAAGCTCAGAGTGCCATACAGTTGGGACCTAAACAGCTTGCACTGTTGCTGCTACCCATGCAGCTGAGTTCCCCGTGGTAAGGCTGGTGGTTACCCACTTTTGGACTAGCCCTCAGGACAGCTGCCAAGGTATTTCCAATATCCATATTGTTATCGCGATTTTAAATTTTGAAGTTAATAAACTGAGGAAACATCTGGTTCGGGCAATTGTTGGCAACACTCTTTTTTGTGGAAGTTCATGTTTATGACAAGTTTTGTGGTTTGTTTGCAAGAGTGCATGTGTAGCCGTTTCTTGTATACACTGAAGAGTTAGTTGTATGGCAGATGCTGATTGCAGTATTTGTGCATACATCTTGAGTTAGGTGCTTATCGTAAAATACCCTGTGCATATCTATTACATGCTTAAATTTTTTGTATGTGCACAGGATTTGTTTGCCCAGGTGAGAGACGTATTTGTCAGTACTTTGTTTAGGGCTGCATCAGATAAGTGCTTTAAAGTCATGGTGAATCGTTTTTTTAATACGCAGATATACAAAAAAAAGCAATAAAAAACTTCAATTTTCTTTCACTCCTTACCCATCTGAATTGTGTGACTTGAGACATTTCGCGTAGAACTGGCTTCATAAGTCCTCTTCTGGTTGCAGATAAGCCAGTGGAGGAAGTAACTCCACCCTGCTTTCCTGCTGGAGTTTACGGACTTCCCACACCCCAGGCTCTATCTGTCAAATAAACTAGCTTAATTTGAACAATTTTAATAGTGTTTCTTCACTGTGCCAAATCATTTTGACAGAAATGTGTTACAAAGCCATTGCACAAGCGAAGGAGCTGTCAGCTGGGGATGGGCAGAAATGCAGCTAGAGTGGGGCTTGAGCCAGCACACTTGAAGGTGGAAAGGAACTGGCATTAGCTATCACGTTTTGATTTTTTTATTTAAAGTTGCTGCTTGCTAAATTAATTTAAAAATAAGTAAGTTGTTAGTTTAATAAGGATGCTTAAAGCATATGCATGCAGTCCTGCATTCCCCTGGTGATCAGAGACTTTCTTTAAACCCCAGCTTTCATGTGGGAAAACAACCCTTTTGATATGAGGAAGACTTTAAAACATAAGCCTTTACTGTGACAATGAGTTAAATGATGATAAACCAAATAAATTAAATTCTAAATTTTCAATGTTACAAGGAAACGCTATAATAGTAATATTTGAAAATTGTGTATGTTTGTAGTATGTCTTTAAATATTAATAGTATTCCAGTTGTCTCTTCTTTTTGTGTAAACAGTCACCTGTATTCATTTATGTATTCCCTCTCAGCATTTTGAAACAGTGAGTCAACCCAACAAATCAGTTATTCAGAAAAATCAGACTGTCACACCACCCCTCCTAATGCAATCCAAAAATCTGAGAGAGAAGAGAAGAGAAAAAGTCTTGGGTTTTGTCGATGTAGTACTATGGACATAGAAGTATAGTGTTAGGCAATTAATACAAAAGTCTTGAGTGTAAATGTGCTGATTTGCTCCCACTGGCGTTTTAGCAATATTGCATCTGACTGAAGAGAGACGATTCATTTCTGCAATATATCAAAAAAACCTGAGATGTGATACAAAGCAGTGGGTACAATGGAAAAGAAAGACCCTGATGTCAATCCAAATGATACATGTTCTTACTCAAAGATAACAGATTTTTGTATTAATTGTGTTACTTTGTTTTAGAGGTTACATGAGTTTTAAGACACACTTAAAGAGTTTTTAGTGATTTTAGAGTATCTTGAAGGGAACTTTGTGTTGCTGCTGCAAGCAAAGCTTTCAGTCTGATTTTCAGAAACAAGTTTAATCCCCTTGAAATTCATAGCAGAATGTGAAATTACATATGAGGCCTACATAGGGTAGAAGCAAGGACAGGTAGACTGGGAGGAATACAGAGAAACTTCCAGAGAAACTGGGAGAAATACAGTGGCCAGGAACCAGATTAGGCAAGCTAAAGCTCAGATAGAATTAAATCTGGCCAGAGACATCAAGGACAACAAGAACTTCATATGTCAGAGAGAAAGGCAAAACTAGGGAAGAAGTAGACCCTCTCCAGAAGGAAACAGGAGACCTGGTCACCCAGGATATGGAGAAGGCTGAGGTACTGAATGACCTTTTTGCCTCAGTCTTCACTGGCAAGGACTCTGGCCACACCACCCAAGTTGCACGCTATCTGATCATATTTTGTCTGGGGTGCTCTTTACTGTTTTTGACACAGCTTCCTTGATTATGGGTTTGAATGTATGTTCTAGGACACTTCTTAGAGAGCCCAACATCCTTTGATCTGTTTGGTGAAGAAATCTGGGGAAAGAAACAGGACTCCATAAGGATGCACAAGGCCTCCTTGACAGATTGTATAGGCTCTGTAGGGTGCTATGGGTGAAATGAGCCAGAAGGTTGCTGTTTAGTAATTGAATGAGCAGAGGATGAGGAAAAGATAAGTATTTTTTAAGGATAAATTAATGCCTTTGGAACTTAATGACATCAGTGATTTGTATTAGGACAAAAAAAATACTCATCTGCCTGTTGAATGTTTTCCAGTGACACAAATTAGATTTAACTGTTTAATAACATCCTTTTGCATTATTGCCTTTCTAAAATCTGCCAGATGTGCATTACAGCGTATCTTAGCAACATGTGTACTGTGCTGATGGTGCAGAGGTGCGGTAACCAGGCTCACAGTGGAGACCACAGCTGAAGCTTGCCAAAGGAATGCAACAAGACAATTGTGTGAATGGGACACCTACCAATTTATTCAGTTAAAATTCTGCTGTTGTGAATACCACTGTAGCATGTAATGACCTGCAATGACCCTTCCAAAATACAGTCACCAACCAAAACCAATTTTTTGGGGGGTGAGAAGGAAAAAGAAGCTAGTTCATAGTCTTTCTCTGTTTCTTATTGTGGTAGTTACTGATTTTGTTCACATATACTTTCCCTCCACACACCCCCCAGCAAATTGATTATGTGCTTGTCCATTCTGCTTTTTGTGTAAAACACCTGAGAGCAGATGAAGTTCTGAGACTCTCAAGCCACCTTCTTCTTACTGGCAGAAACTAATCAGTGTTCTCAGAAAATATTTTCAGAGCAGTAGTTTCTGAATTATCTGTGATATAATATATGGTTCAATACGTCTTTCTAACTATGTGTAACTTTCTCACATTCAGTGTTTACTATCAGATTAATCTTTCATGAATAAAATCATAGTGAGGGAAATTTTATAATGTTTTTGGCTCCCTCCCAGACCTCACAAATCAATTCTTACATATTTTTGCTGTAAGGTAGAAATCAAACTGCTTTGTTTCTGTCGTTGTTCAGGATAACTTGCTCTGAAATCATTCAGAGCATCTAGAAGTCTAATTATTTTTTGTGGGGGTTTATTTGAAAAGAACATCTTCACTAATAACTACAAGGAAAGGAACACGTTCAGAGTTTAGTGATACTTCATCATCATTCAATAAATTACAAGACCATTGCTCTTTTCCCCTAGAATGAATGAGGGCGTCCGTAGGTTAATCTTCTCAGTGGCTAACTCTAGGTCATTCTTGTACTGCCAAGTAACGAAATGCCCAAGAACTTCATTTCCTGAAGCAGTCCTCCCAGGCATCTACCATGTAGGGAGACCAAGCTGCCTGATGCACTGATTTCATGCAATGTCTGGCTCCTGGACCCAGACAGGCTGTCATACACACATCTTTTTTGAAGTATCTCTTTTATGAGAATTCATTAAAACCTCCAGTACACCGGTGCTTTGTGGTTGAAACCCACCATTAAGCGATAGCAGAAGAGTTTTGTATTGTAGTTAATGAACCTTTACAAGCAATTTTATAGCCATTCTGGGTTGTTTGCTAACCAACCGGCGTGTATTTCATGAACTGCAGGTTTATTGATTTAATCAGAAGTTTCAGTGTGAATGCAGGACTTTCAGGCACCAGAGATCCCACTGAATAACCAGTGCTGCCTTCTGATAACAAAGTCCGGTCAGTTTTTTAATTTGTCAGTGGATGGGTTTTTCCTTTTTTTATTTTTTTTTTTATTATTTAATCTCCAAAGAGTACCATTTATCCTCCTATCATTTTATAACTGATAATGATCTATTCTATAGGAGTTCACTGTTCCTTGTGAGATTCAACATTTGTCTATCCATGTATCTGTGTAAACACTGCAGAATGAATATCACAAAACACGTTATGTATTCAAATGAAACTCTGCAATTTTATATTTTTCACACATTTTATAGTATTATTTGTCTCTAAATTGCCTAGAATTACTTAATTGAAAACTTCAAATCTTTGGGAATTTACCTATGAAAACCAACAAACTTGTATGAAAATAACCAGAATAATTATGCTACCCTTTTGTAGAATTTTCTTTGAAGCTATGAAAGTGTACAGGAAGGGAGGATGGAGCACATTTTTATACTTTGTCCCCTGTTTTATGCCGATAATGCTCTTTTTTCTGTTGTACTTTTCCCTACCCCACAGCCCATTTCCGTTCCCAAGTCTTCCTTTCTCTTTTCCTCAGTGGGATGATGGTGTCACTGTCTTGCATTCCTGTTGTTTCTCCCTGTCTATAGCTATCTTAATGACTTGGACCGCATAGCAGATTCCACCTATCTGCCAACTCAGCAAGATGTGCTCAGAGTTCGAGTCCCCACAACAGGGATCATTGAATATCCATTCGACTTACAAAGCGTCATTTTCAGGTAGAAAAAGTTTTAACACCCACGTGCTTTGTTTCTGTTGTTTCCTTTTACATTAGTAATACCATGTATAGGATGTTGGTTAAAAACGCATAAAAAGCAATTATTCTATGTTTTTAAAATTTGAGCTTTGTCAATATATTTTAATGTAATTGTCCACATCTAATAAGGAGCTGATGTTAAAGATGTCAAAATGATGACAGATAATTAGGTTTGTCTTTTTCTGAAGGTAGCTTTTACTCACAGAAAACCTGCAATTCATCTTTTCAATAATATATATCAAGGTTTCACTATGAATAATAATCTGAAGATAGAACCATGTGTCCTTGTAATTCATGTAAATTATGGAATACAAAGTTACCACTTGTGTAGTTGATTTTTAGAGAGAAATTACTGTCCTTTAGGGAGAAATCATCCTACTTCGGTGCAAGTACAGTTGTTTAAAAAATAACTATGCAATTGCAAGTTAGACACGTGTGTTCAGTTACACTGAGACATGGGATGACGTGGGAATGAATATATTGCAAGCAAATTAGAGTTTTAATTTTGGCTATTAAATTATTAAAAATACTGTGTTCTGTTCATCCTCTTAAAATGGGGCAGCTTTAACAAGTTGGGAATTTTGACTCTTGATAATTTGGGGGGGAAAGGGCAGACCACCAAGTCCATTCTGTTCACATCTCTTTCTGCTGAATACAGCAGACTCAACACATTGCCAGATCATGGCTGATAAGACCTTTGTGTCTCAGAAATCTGAGGGGTTTGAGACCTACAATAATTTAAACACAGAAAACACATCAGACTTAAATATGATTAACAGGTTCCATTAAACATCAATGGAAAAAATCACTAAGGAAAACAAACCAAACTGTGTTTCCAACTAAATTCTTGAATTTTGTCGTTGTGTGTGTGCTTGTGTGTTTATCTGTAAAGGTATTCATGGAGTTGATGTAGATGTTAATTTTGCAGAATGGTGGATGTAGGAGGCCAACGATCAGAAAGAAGAAAATGGATACATTGCTTTGAAAATGTCACATCTATCATGTTCCTAGTAGCTCTTAGTGAATATGATCAAGTGCTTGTGGAGTCAGACAATGAGGTAAGCAAGCTTCAGCAAAAAGCACCAGTTTTAAAGAAAAAATAACTTCACTTGTCCAATTCCAGGTGTTTTCCAAATGTGCCTACCAGCAGTCATACATAACTGCACCCAATGGAGTGAGAAGCACTACAGGGGTTGAGAGGGGAGGAGGGGATCAGTCTTCAAATATGGCAAAGCTGATCTGCTCCGTGCAGGATTCAAAGAAACCTATCTATTTTGTGTTGAAGGGGAATACAGTTGAATATAGAGAAATGTTCTTAGTGTAGCTATTTGTGCAGTTAGTGTTATGTAGCAGAGCCACAAAAATAGGTGGTGGAAATAAAGACAAAATTTATATATTCTATTCTAGAACAGACCCTAAAGTAGTAAACTTCATTCCGTTGACTTAAAGCATAGGATGTATATTGTGGTTTTATTTCAAAAAATAACAGAAGCAGGAAAGTGGATGAGCTGAGAGGGCAAAATACCCTAGTACTGAGTATTTTGAATGTAGTTTTACAGAGTAGGGAGATTATTTAATGTTTAGGATATTTTGTCCTTCCTGAGGGCTATTTTAAGTTTTTCATCAAACTTTTATGAGTTACTCACTGGCACTGTCCTATGGAAGTCTTTTAACACATACTTACAAAAGTTAGATGAAAAAAAGAAAATATTTGAATGTTCCTTATGGCTGCATCCATGTTGATTTCACCGTTTAAGAGAATGGTTGACATAACGAGGTAAAACAGGTGTCCCTGGACATTCATGTTTGTGTGCTAAACTTTTTTCAGGGTTCATTTCTTAATAAAGTCTGAGAGCTCTGAAAGCTTTTACATTTATAGTCTTTCCATAAAAGAAGAATATCGCTACGTTAGTTATATAATCAACTATATTATTCAAAGCTGAATTTACAAAAATTATGATGTAATCTGCACCAACTTCATCTCTTTTCACTTTGGAAGCTAGACATGTGTCGATAAAGAGGGAACTCAGTCAGACTTGCCTCATTTCAAGCCAAGCCAGAAATGTCTGGTTCTGTGTTTGCATTATTCTTTTGCAGCCACAAAGTCAAGACAGAAGTATTAAGCATTTTAATTGTATAAGTCAAAACAAAATATATTGGAAATCACATAAAGAAAAATTAGCTATGATAATTTTCAAATGCTATTCTGACTATGCAAAATAAAATTCCAAACTTCCTGATGTTAGCTGTTTATCACTGTTTTTTGGTTCCCTATTAAGTGTATCCTGTTCTAGTTAGATGGCTTGCTCTGGTTTGTCAGATAATTCCAGTGTGCAGATCATTACTTAGAGCATCCCTACTGTAGAAGACAGAGCAGTAGCTTCCTAGGCTAATCATGTGGTGTATGCAATATTTCTTAGTGTTCTTGTAAGCTAAAAGGGTTCCTGTGTTGTGAACTGAACAGAACATCTGGCTGAAGATTTTCTTTATGTTTTGGACTCTCCAATGACTGAAGTGATGCCGTTTGTGTAACTGCTTTTCAACTATTATGAAAAAGATCACTTTACTCATAAAGCTGTTTTGATTTTTCAAGTTTTCACTTTCAAAACACTTTGTGGAGGCAAAAGCTGTAAACCTTCTCGTTGTCTTGCAGATGGTACTTTCACCTCACTGCTGAACTATTTATGTTTCTTATTAACAACAGTGGAAAACGTCTGAGTCTTTTCATCTTTCAGTTTAAAATATGTTCATAACTGTAATTCAAACCAGTTTTTGTTTTCAAGTCATACATACGTACCCTAGTAGCAATTTCCAGCAGCCTTACGCCTCTGTTACTGTAGCACTGGGATGGATCCAAACTATCTTATAGCTAAGCATTCGTTCATCTGGGCAGCTTAGTTTTGGCTTTCAGCAAACTGTAGCCTGTCTGTCTAGATTTTGTTGGTATGCCAGAGCACTGTTTTTTTCCCTTAATTTTCCGTCCCCTGTATCTCTAAGCATTACAGTCCAATAACACGAGAGAAGAATGGGTTTATTTATTCTGCATAAAACACAGCATGGTTTGCCTGAATATGGGTGTGGCAGAAGTATGGGCAAAGGTTTTAAATGTGTTAGTTAACACCTTGAATTAAGAAATTTACCCCCCAGAAATATTTTTGTTCTTCAGTGAGGTGTGACAAGCTCAGTAGGGAAGACAGTAATTTAATTTGGAGACCTTGGTAATCAGTTAAGAGATACTTTTTGCACTTACCTTTAAATTATGAAACAGTATTAAAATTTTAGCACCAAAGTGAGAGAGTGTGTGTAAATGCCCTACTTTCTTCATATGTATGCCATCAGTGTGATACTATGATAGAATCTAATCCTTCTTTGATCTGTGTGCCTCTTACTGAAACGAAAAGATCTGACTCGACAACTTGCAGTGTTCTGCTACTCCCTTTGCATTGCTTTCATGGCCTGATTAAACAGTATGATTTTTGTTAGATGGCCTACTTTCTTTTTTCTAATTAGTCCACTGCATGTTATTGCCTGAAGTCTTTTTCCTCATAGTATGTTTTTATAAAAAAAACCCTATACTTTTTAATCATCTGTGGCATTTTTTTTAGTTAATACATTTTTTCATTTATCTCATTTTCAGGAGTAAACATAAATCTGTAAGAATTCTTATTTGCCACTCGGTGCATGTGTGTTTATATGACCATCATTACAAAACTGGTTTAGAGCCCTTAAGGCTCTTGATTTGTATTTCATGTAAATCCGTTTCTTCCCTTGTTTAGCTTATTCAGGAAAAAAACATTTGGATTATAAACCAGATGAGGCTATATTGAGTTGAGAAGCTTTGCTAGTGTTTCTCAAGGGCTTTTACCCACTGGATATATGTGGGATTGACCTGGGAACTGTTTCTGTCTTCGTGCCCTTGGAGGAGTTAAGTATTAAAAGTTCTGAGGAATGTATTATAACTACTCTGTAACGGGACACCATACATAGAAAAGAAGTGTTCAGACTGCGTGTTATTCAGAGTCCCGTGTACAGTGACTCTTAAATGATACATCTGTGAAATTGCACTTTCATGGCAAAGATCTGCAGCTCTAGAGTTGGGGGTTTCAATCATGAAGAAAACCGTACATGGCTGCCCAACTGTATTTTAACTAGGATCCTTCTAACAGGCAATACTCAGAAACAACGTCAGCTCTCCTCTAGACACAGTATGTGTCTAGATTCTACATAACTAAGCATCTGAGTTTGGCGCATAAATACAAAGCAAAAAGAATTGGTAAGGACAGTATATTCAAAGATACCTTTCAAAAATTTCAGATGATGTATTTTTGAAATGCCTTTCTCTTCCTAAATACATGTAAAAGGAGAGATAGCTAACTGTTCCAAATTCTGCCCTTAATAAAACAGCAAGTCTATCTAGATTCATTGGTGGAAATGAGGGCAAAATTTGATCCAGAGGACATAATATACTAATGACATTAATAGTACCGTAAATTAAGTAAATCGTCTCTCAGTCTGATATGATGTGACGAAGGAGAACATGTTATAAGTTAAATTATCAGATGTTTGACCTTATAACTTTTTCAGAAAAGTCTGACAGAATTAGAGGTGAGATAAAAAATGAAGGAATCATCTCTCTGGTAAATTAATTTATGATGTATTATGTCCTCTAGGTCAGGCTTTTGCTCTGAATTATGCCAGCAGATCTGGAGAAATTTGCAGCTTTATCATAAAGCTAAGTTTAGAACTTTTATAATTTTAAAATCAACTTGTTTTCTTAAATAAAGGATTTTTTCTAGATGAAGTGTATTAATCCATATTCCAGGATATGCTGCATTTAAATATCACAGGTAGCTCTTCTAAACAATGAAAATCTCATGGTCTTAGTATAGTAAATGCAAAAACAAATTCCAGCTTTGTAAGAGAGCCAGTAATCACTTGCAGTTGTAGAAGGACTAGAGACATCACAGTATACCTGTAAAATCTAGTTTCATAAAAAAGAGGTTTTCATTATCATTGCAGAGCTTGTTAAGTACTTGGAAATGGCAAAATAAAGGACGATATTTATTGATGCTTGTACCTACTTTTCTTCCACATTAGCACACTGAAAGTTTTAAGGCGTATATGATTTCATATAGCCTGTATTACGTCTATGTTCTTACGAAAATGTGGGCTTTTTATCAGTAGAGGTCTTACTTTTTCTCTGTTCCCAGAGGAAAATCAGAAAAGACAGGGTACAATTTCCTCAGTTCAGCTAAATTAATGGATTAATGAGCTAAGTGAAATTTTGACATTTTTTAAACTATGAAAAAGCAAATAGTGCCTTTCCTGAGGTATCATCGAAGGCTACAAACCTACAGAGGAATTGGGCAGCATAAAGTATTAATTGATAAAAGATAATTTTTAGAAGTAAATCAGTATGAGTATTCTGAATATCCATTGCACAAAATTAATTTGGGGGAAAATCCCAGATTAGATTATTTTGGTCAGAGCTGATGTATTTTGGTTTTTAAAAAAAAAAAAGAAATACAATTGTAAAATGTGAAGTTTTAACACGATTGGAGATAAGTGTTGCTAGTATTTACAAGTAATATTCCTTCCACTTTGATTTTTGAGTAGGGGATTTCACTAATGCCCAGCGTTATAAATAGATATTATGTATCCTATTACGTACAAAAATCTTAGATATGTATCTCTATGCCTTAGGAAACCAATAGTTTTTTCATTATTTTACTTGCTAAGCAATTTCTTTTCATTGATAAATGAAACCACGTATAAAAGAATCACTGAAATGTCTCTTCCTTTGTTAAAATAGTAACATTAATGTAACTTTAAAAGCTTTTATTTCATAAGTAGCTTATGTGCTGGGTTTTCACTGACCTTGAATGACAAAGCAAATAGAACCAGTTTTACTGTTAAGGTCAAATTAATTTATGTATCTTATATAGACAGGTTATTTGCAACCCTTTTAAGAGGTTTATTAAGACCCATTGTTGGTTCTTTTTAATCAGAAAAGGAGGAGATTCTTGTCAAGCATAGTACTTCTTTTTTAAAAAAAAAAAAGCTGTTGTTTTAAAGCTTTTTTTTAAGCTTTTGTTTGGTTTTTTTAGAGGTGGATTTTTTTTTTTTCAAAGCTTGTACTGTGTCTTAATAAATTACTTGATGTAGCTGCAGCCAAAATTATTAGTTTTAACATAATTTGTAACTGAATTTCTGTTAAACCAGTATTTCCTTCCCTTCCCTTTAATCATCAGAGTTGTCATCCGATTTGCATTAAAAGTTTTATAGAAAGTACCACCTTCTTATAATTCACGTACTTACAGATTTGATCCCAGATTATAGTCCTTGCTGAAAATGTTTCTAATATATGAGGCAGGCTGGAACAGCTTAAGAATTCTGAGGTTTTAAAATAATAGCAAAATTGATTCCTTGGCTTCAGAAATCGTAGATGCATGCCGTTACTTCCCGTGTGTTCTCTTTTCACACATGTTAAACTGTTGTCTAGGATCTGTGATCTTGACAAATGCCATATTGCTCACGGACATCCACAGAAATGATTCTATAAAGATAATTTTCCTGGCTTCTTGCTTTTGCCTTGTGTCCACTGGCTTTTACTTCCTTACAAATGGGACCAAATGGTTTGTCGGCTCTAAGGACCTGCATCATCTAAGCTGATATGGTAACCAGATTGAATCTTTTTTGTGCCAGTCTTGATCAGTCATTTTTGAAACATTTGAATAAATACTTTTGCATGTGTTACCATTCTCCTCATTCTGAACAGAGAGAGTTCCCCAGAAATTTGCCTAAACCTGCTCCATTGCTGCTGTGTCACGTACAGTGGTGTAGCAACCAGAGTTGTGTGAAGACTGCTGCTTGTAGTGTTGAGAATTCTGCTGCTATAACTTGATGCTCTCTCATTCAGCGTTCAGCGTTTTGAGTTTATGAACTTTTTAAATCCGTGGCTGTTACTTAGGACCGAAGTGCAGCTCTGATCCCCCATCAAGTCTTCTAGGTTTCTGAAATGCGAAATAGCAGTTTCGTTTACCAGTAGAAGATGTTTGCATGGCACAAGCAGTAGGAAACTATTTTGAGATGTGAACAGAACCAGTAGATCTGGAAGAGGCTCAAGTAATGTTTCCGAAAGCCATTGCACAAACCTTGCAGGAATTCAACGGGTTACTTAGTCAAGTGCAACAGGAGAGATGGAAGGAAGATGGGAAATGTGACTGGTGGAGTCCCTTTGGAAGCAGCATGGAGTTAAATAATCTGGGAAGAAAGTTGTTCTTAAAAATGCTTTATCCAAAACATTACCACCAGGGGATTATTAAAACTGTCTAGTGACTTAATAGTCTGTAAATACAGTGACCCTCAGTAAAACTATGTTTAGCTTGTTATTCATACATCATGAGGGCTGAAAGATGATAGCTACATATGAGTGAGAGATGTAGAATTGGTAGCTTAGAGGGTTAGGGTCTCCATCCTGGAGAGAGATGTTCAAAGCTCAACTGGACACGGCCATGAGCAGCCTCATCTAATGACAAAGGTAGGCTTGCTGGGGGCAAGGAGTTGGGCCAGATGACTTCCACAGGTGTCTTCCAACATAAATTCTTCTGTGATTCTAAGTAGAAAAATCATAGTTTGACAAGTGAAAGATTTTGTTTGTTTGTTCTTTTGGGGACCATCTTTGTGGTCATGCCATAAGGTTTTGCCATAGCTTCTTTAAAACCCTGAAGGACCCTACTTTTTTGACGGCGGATATCTGAATAATGTAGTTAGCTTCACAGTACTTAATTGGCGTTGAAGAACTGTCTTGCAGTTTTATCAAAAGTAGCACTTGGATGAAGGCAAAACAGAATATTTAGAAAATCGGGGCTTCAGTACCTCGGATACAAGTGCAAATTGAAACCGAAGGAACTTTGTAGGGTGGTTTTCTCTGATGTTTCTGTGCTTTAATTAGTAAATAAAGGCACTGTGCAAGGATGTCAGTTCTGTTGATTGACGGAAAATTTTATTGTTCTTAGGTTGTTCCAAGTAGAAAGCATCAACATTGCTTGGTTTGTTAAAAAATATTCCAGTTAAAGTCTAATGTATTAAAATTACATGAAAATAATTACATGAAAGCCAGAGTAAGTATTTTTACTGTGAACTCATTTGTGTGTGTATACAGGTATGTAGATGCAGGCATACATGCTCATGCTTTGAATCCAGACAAAATACATCTGGAAAATGGATGAGTACCCAAAGCCTAGATGGAACTTCTGTATTGTTTTCAGTGGGATCTGTTAAGGGGTGACAAATTGGTACAATGTTCCATTTGCACTTTCTTTTGATGTTGGACAAAAATAAGAAATGGCAAGAGGCCACAGAGTTCAGAATACTTTCGCTCTTTATGGAGGCAATTATCTGAAGCACGCGTTTCATTTTTTCATCTAAACTATCTTGCTGTTCACATCTGGGCATGCTTCCACTTCTCTTGCAGCACTTTATGTTCCTGATTCACAGGCTAGTCCTACATGGCTTAGCATGACGGCTGAAAGAAAACAATGTTGAGATCAGAGCACTTCTCTTTTTCTGCATTGTGAATAAATACAATACTTTAGTTGTCTGTTTTTTCCATCAACATTCAGCAATCCAGAACAATTGAGCATAGGGCAGAGATAATATGAACTCCCAGATAGAATTAAAATCCTCAAATGGTCTTCATAATTATTTAATAATGTTATTTCCATGGGAAATAAAATCTCTGGAACTCATTGTTTATTTGGAAACTACAGAAAATAACACATTAACCACCTGTGCCAAACATTGTTGCTGTATGTACTGTATCTGTTCATACCTGTTCACACATAACGCATATGTATTTTCTATTTAGTTTGTGGATAAAGAACCTTTCAAATGTAAAGTACCAGTACCGGGAAGCATTTGCATAAGGAAGAGCCAGAACCTCTCTCTTTTGTTAAAGTGGGTGGTTTGTAATGGAAATGGGAGGTTGAGCGATTGTGAAGCCGCCTGCAGAGGCTGCCAGAAACGCGGCTTGTAAATGTTGCTATTGGCAGCAATTGCTGGCATAGACGACTACCACTTATTTTTTTCAATAATGAGTGTCAAAACTGTCCAGAAAAGGGCCTTTTCCAAATGACAATTTAATTTTAAAATATTTTCACCCATTTTTTTTCTCAAAAATATGTAGGTATTCATGAAAAATGATTATTCTGGCATTCATGTTATTTCATCAAAACTAATTTAACAGTCATATTTTATTTTAAAAAATATTTGACAGCAATGTTTGGCCCATGTCTTTTAAACACATTTTGGAGCACTTTTTTTTTTGGACAGTGTTTGTGTGCTTTGATGGTTGTTGAACATGTTGATTCGATGGATTCCAGATTTGGTTCATCTGTCCCTCTACTGGGTACGTAGAATTGCCATATACTTGCGAGTGCAGTGTTGCAAATTTAAGTTGTTGGAGAGGTGAGAGTTTAAAAATGCAGTTCTCATCTACAGAGATGTCTTCCCAGTCCTTTACCAGCAGCTTTTTTTTGTCAGGCTAATTTGCACAAAGATTCAAAACCAGTGAAGAAAATGAAGGAATTATTCCTGAGCTCTGTGTTTGAAGTTGTCTCTTACTGCATTTGAGTTATTCGTCGAAATATTTGTACGACCATTGCAGTTTTTTCTAGATGGCTAGTTACAGCAGTATAGCTGCAAGATTATATATCATACTGATGGCAAAAATCTGAAGCGCTTCCAGTTTTGATACTTTATTTACTTTTTTACATAGTGGACAACTCTGCGTTTACCTCCTACTTCCTGATTACCTCTGTTATTTCCCAACTTTCATGTAGCAGCTCTGTTAAATTTCTAGCCAAGGAATACACCGTAGGTTTTTCTGTGCAGCCAGGCAGTGCTTCTACTTAAATAATTGCTGTAACTCTTACTTGGAAAATGGAGACATTCCTAATTAGCATAGGCTTTTGCACAAAAATCATTCACATGCACAAGGTTTTGTCAGGTAAAATAATAGAGTCCATTACTGTGGTACTGAACAACTTAGGAAATATTAACCCCTGCTTTTTTTTCTGAAGCTTTCTTGCATCAGTACCTCCTCTTCTACAGTTAGCGTTTCTGAACGCCCATTCACTCAAATAAATATCTGTTACCAGCATAAATGTAGTTATATACGCAGTGCAATTTGTTGACTGAAAAATGCACCTTGTGTACCTCCTCACTGCCTTCTCTCTCATCATTTCAACAAAATTCAGTCCCTCAAAATTAGTGAAATCCTAGTTTTGTTAACAGATGTTATTTAAATTACTAACAATTTTTAAGATAAAAATTAATTACTACATTTTTCATTCAATATGTAAGTTGCACTATGCCCACTAGATGCCACTCTAGACAATCATAAAGGCAGTAATGGGTGAAACTCCGCTACGCTTCTGTATTGTTTCAGATTAATACGGTACTTGGTCTTTTCTGTTCAAAGCACTATGTTTGTTAACTGGGAAATGCTGCTTTCCCTTCACTGGGTACCAGCTGATACAGCTTTCAAATGCTATTTTAGCGTTCTTCAGGTATTTTTCAGGATTTGACTTTTTAGAATCAAGTGCTTATAAATTTTGCCAATTCAGTTATTTCTGTAATTGCAGGAGTAATTGTATATTTTTCCAGAGCAACAAATGGCAAAAAGACGTTCAATATGTAAGTCCAAACTAGAGTAATTTTAACATGAAAACGGAAAGTATAGAATTAAAAAAAAAGTGGAAGGAAATATAATATTTTTTAATCTATTAAAAGATGAGGAAGAGTAAGAATTTGCATTTGGATAAAAATGTGAGAAATCATGGCTTGTATGTCTAGTTATATTCATGTTTTGTGTTTAACCGTCATACAAAATCTTTGCAGTGTAAAAGCTTTTATATAGCAAGAGGTTCATGGCAGAATGAAATTTCATTTTATTTTTATTTATGTTTCATAAAAATATGTTTCTAGTCATAAAACTGGACAGTCCCATGATCTGTGAATAAGTACAGTGGGTTTTTTTCTTGGTGTTTGATAAGAAATTGTAATAATCTTTTCCAAGATTGTAGGATCTGTTTATAGTTAACAAATTTTCTCTTCACTTGTGGAGTTTATCACCTGTATTTTTATTCTGTGTTTCATAATGGTATTTTTACATTGGACTGGTGACTGTGTCAGGCTGTGTGCAGGATGGGGGAATTTTACACGGGCATCTGTATATCAGAATGAGAAAAATGGAGTAATGGCTGGATATCAATATGTCTTTATGCAATTTGGGACTGACTGCAGACATAAGCAAAGCAGGGAAATTGCCCGGGCCAGCAGATCTTGGGGGTGGTGAAAACAAAGATCCCGCTGCTCATTTTCCTTGCGCCAGCTGCCTGCAAAACCAGGGAGGCCACGACGAGCTGTTGCTGCTGTCGGAGGGGAGTTGCTGTGGAGGTTGGCATCACTGCTGAGGGTGGCTGTCAGCTACTGGGAAAGCCTTGAGCCAGCTCCAGCTGCACATTTCTGTACATTAGTTATTCACAAGTTTCTTTCAGCAGCCTTTTCCATTGAATCTGAAATAAGATTTTTCGGCAAGCAATTTGGGGAGGTAGAGCTGGCTCATAAAATCAGATCGAGTCCTTGAACAAACTTGAACAAACTCTTAAATGTTGCCTGCTCCCCACTGTTCCTGTCCTCTTTTCAAAGAGCCTCACTGTCTTGCTTGGTTTGGCAAGGCTTCCTTCGCATTGCATCTGACAGAAGGTCAGATCCCCAATGTTGGCTTTTTTCTATACTCCTTGTAATCCTATCCCTATTTCCAGTAAAAATATTGTAAGGTGAAACTGTTTCTTACATAAGAAACAGTGCATCCTGTTAATGACGAGTGTTTTTCAGAACAGCAAGTAGCTGAACAGTTTAATCTTGTCAAATATTCTTGAATTAAACTGATGAAAAATATTATGGCAGTGATGTTGTATGTATGTTTAATAAAGGAAAATGGTGAGCATGCAATGGTATGAGCTATCATTAGCAACATAAAACCTGCTTAAGAGAAATTTTAGGGAATAATAAGCAGTATTGTTGGAGTAGTTACTTTCATTCTAAAATTAAATAGTGAAGCCATGTTAGAATGTTTAATCTGTTATGGTAAATCCAGGAACCTATATTGCTTTATCTGCTCCAGCAGATAAAACCTACTTAAAATTCTCTAGGCCATCTTTCAATTCCTGCAAAACATTTAGAGTACACATCTGAGTGATGAAGTATCAGTGTCTGTTCACCATCCTTAATACAATTCCCTTCAGTTTCCCTCTGAAATAATTGCAAAGGGTTTATAAATGCAATTTCATGACCACATAAACTGTTGGGAAAGGCATGAAGGGCCCAGAGCCAATATCGTATGAAGACAGGGTGAGGGACTTTAGTCTAGTGAAGAGGACACTAATACTTGCCAGCAAGTATTTGAAGAGTTGAAAGTGTGCCATGGAGCTGAACTTTTCTAGGTAGGCGATATAACAAATTGTGAGTTGGGAAGTTCAGGCTGCATCTTAGGAAACATTTTTCCCCGGGGTGTTCAGCAGTGGGATCAGGGAAACCAGAGGGGTATTGTAATCTCCATCTGTACAGGCTTTCAAGACTTCCCAAGACAAAGCCATGATTGACGTGTTCCCATGTTGTGAGTAGTCCTACTCGAATGAAAGACTAAACTAGATGAACTCTAGAGGTACCTTCCAGCCAACACTTCAGACTCGATACTCTGCTGCTGTTTCAGTGGTGTTTCAGTGGAAGATGTGTGACAGTCACTGTGAGCACTTACAGCTGTTTACATTTAAACAAATAAAAGGTAGAGTTGTTACTCATTCGTGTTATGTGGTGCTTAATGGTATCAGCAGTGCAGCAGCAGCCCTCCTGATGTGTATGTACGTAATCATGCTCTCTGTGTTCTCTTATATTACAGTAGTAACTGCTGTCATCCAGTTGCAGTGGTTTTACCACTGGTAGACCTAGCCCTTACTCAGAAGACATCCAGCAGCCAGACCCTGAATGTGTATTGGGTAGGAGCAGTATTATTGTTATATGAAAAATCTGATGTTGGAACTAAACAAAATTACAGTTTCTAATTCTATAATGAGTCATTCCCGGTGAAATTAAGGCAAAATTCTTCTCCAAATATAAGCGTCCCGGTGTCTTAGTGCAGAGAATGTAGAAGTTGCCTCTTAGGAAGAGCTACTTAGAAGAGCGTATGTGGTACTTTACTACTCCTTTCCTAGCAGAGCATCTGATAGCAAGATCTTGACATAAGCCTAATGATAAGCAAAGGAGTAGCTTTGCAGAAGTGCATGCATATTTATAGTTAGAATTGTGCTAAAGTACTTTGCTGAATCCAGCTTCTTTACATGTTAATAAGAATTTATATAAGAAATAATAAGAAATTCTTCTCTTAATGTTCATCTTCAGAGCTTGTGTTGGATATTTATCAGCTACCCCCACATACGTTGACTGCACTTGCTCTTCATTATAATTATGCTGAGTTCTTTAGTGACAAGTTTAACAAAAGCAGTCCTTAAATTCAAAATACAGATTGAAGTGTTTTCCTAGAAGTTCATCACTTTCCATTAGTGTTGAAGCTGTAACATTTCATCTCTCTGCTTCTTTTGTTGTGCTTCTGCAGCCTTTTAAACTTTCTGACTCCTCTGTTAAAACTAAGAAAAACAAATGGTTTGACTCAATGTGTGGGATAATTTCAAAAGGAGAAGCCAGAGGCTGCTTCTTTTGCATACATACTAATTTCAAGTTTACAGTGCCAGCTTTTGTGACACTTTTAAAAAGTTCTGAGTTTAGTACATATTCAGTGAGATCCTGTCTGTATTCCTCTTAAGGATATGTAAGGGGGAAAAGTGTTGAGATTTCCCATAATTCAGGCAACTGGTAAGCATTTCTATTTAGTTGCTAAGGAAGGACTCAGTTATGGAAAAACCACTCACCTGAAAGTGGGAGTTATAGGAAGCGGTCAGAAAAGATAGACCCTTTAGGTTTTATTATGTTATGGCTACACATCAAGAGAAGATACAGATATGGTCAATACACAGTATCTGTCTTCCCTTTAGGGCTTGTTAAGTGCTTTGTTTTCTTACACTTTGGTAGTATTCTCCATACTACAAGTGCAGTTTGTGGCACTAAGAAGCAGAAAAAATAGTAAAAATACCCCAACCTGACTGTCAAGTTAGGATGTCTATTAACTAGGTTTTTTCCCCCTCCTCTGAGTCCCCTTGAGTTTTCATCTATGATATTGTTACTAGGTCTATGCGTAATGAAGTTAAAAAAGAACTGAAAAAAACCCCAAAGCCCCAAGTTAGCATCAAATTATGGATTTTGGATTTCCTTGGTTTGATCTTTAGATGTCAAAACTATGATGGTAATGTGACACATGACTGCAATAACAGCCCTGTAATTTATGATGCTGTCAGATACAACTGATATTTTCCGTTCAGAGGATCCGTGTGGACAATACAAATGCTAAAATAAGCAAGATCTGTAGAAAGAGACAATAATTTTATTAGACCAGCTGGTACAAGCACAGAAAATAGGCAAGCCCATGGACAATTCCTTCATGATATCATTGCATCTAAGATTAAGGTTTGCTTCCAGTGAAATAGCATTGATCATAGCAGTCATTTAGTAATATATACATAATGCTATGTATGTCATGCAATGAACCGAATAGGATTTTTTTTGATTAATAGCTTTACAAGGCTTTGCTAGACACTTGTTAAATATACAAATTATATGAAATCTGTATGGAGTCCCTGGAATTGACTGGTCTGACCTTTTAAAGTTCTAGCAGTACCATCTTACTACACGTCTTTTGTGAAGGCATATATGTCTGTGGAGAATTGCAATGTGACATACGTTCAGAGGAGATAACCAGTGATATCCAAAGTTTTTTCCGTGCTTCTGTTGCAAGGGCAGAATGTGGCATTGTGTGGTCATTTCCTTGTATCATGGAAGGATCATGGAAGTTCATAGACCTGTCAATTATAGATCATAAGGAGAGTGATCTTTTTCTTAAATGATTTGGGCAGCTTGTCATGCTTTGCCAACTCCATAGAAAATGTGTCTGCAGTCTTCCTGATGTCTTACTCCCTGCTGTTGCTTCATTCTGCAGTTGGAGATGTGGTAAGGGCTGTTCTGTAGTGATGTACATTCTGAAATAGTTCCTATACTGAGATAGTTACTGTTCCTCAGAGCTA
This sequence comes from Chroicocephalus ridibundus, assembly GCF_963924245.1. Lineage (NCBI taxonomy): Eukaryota > Metazoa > Chordata > Aves > Charadriiformes > Laridae > Chroicocephalus > Chroicocephalus ridibundus. The sequence continues at coordinate 45,546,678 of NC_086316.1, forward strand.
CCATTTGGTGCCCAAGACTTTACTGTCGTACCTTCCCAATATCCTCATGGGGAAAGATCCTCATACCGTAAGAAACAATTCTACTTCCATGGGCTCTGGCAGTTTTTTATCTTTTGGGGTTTTTTTTTTTTCATTTTTTATCATTTCCCATAATTCTCTGACTTCCAGTTCATTTTGTTCAGGACTGGATGATTTAATACAAAATTAGCAACGGCAACAGTCTACTACTGTTGCCTCTTTAAAGCCGATTCTCCCAGAATCCAGAATAGATTCAGATTTGGTCTGGCTCTTCCTGGAAATATAGTTAACTGGATGGCTTTGGAGGCAGGTGGCTTCTGTATGAAATGAAAATTTGACTATACTAATGAATACAGTGAAGTGAATGAGGGTGGGATAATCTGGTAGCGTTTCATTGACTTCAGTTACTGACATCCTGAACTACGTATTTTTTCTAAAGCAGTTGAACATTTCTTTCATTTGTGTTAGGCTGCCTATATTGACCACTTCTGTAAATTTCTCAAGGTTGTAATTATTTCCTTTGCTATAACATTTTTTCTGAAGCAGCTCTTAGTAGTATCCTTTTTTGGCATCCCAGATTGGGTTTGAATTAATTGAACTATCTTTCAAATCCTGGAAATCTGCTCTATCTCTGATGTGTTTGTTAAGTGGAATCCTTCGTAGATATCTCGTCAAGGAGAGGTTTAAGTCAGATGCCTCAAATCAAGTCCAAAAGGACTTGAAAGGCATTTATAAATTTATAGTAGGAAAAAAAGTGGCTCTGTGAATGCAATTCATATTATACAGAATTCATAATTAATATATACTACAAGACACTCTTCTTACACCGAGGACACAATATCTTATTCTTTATTGTGTATGTCTCCTGGTATTTTTATGATACACAGCACTTGGAGAGTTAATGTTTTAGCTGATGGGATGCCAGAAATTGTTTTAGGCATAATATCAGTGTAGCTTTAGTCTGCATGCCTCTTCTGCTTCATCTTGTTTGGTATGCCTTTCAAACAGAAAATGAAAATGTGCTCTGGGTCTAATAACAATGTTTGCAAAACACAGTTTTCTTAAGCTTTCCTGGAGGAAGGGTCATGAATTTATCCAAACTGATTTATTTATTTTGTCTTTGCAATTCTGTGTTATTTATATGGAAAAAAAAAATTGCTTGAAGATTCTGTGGTGACATAAGAGACCAAACCATCACCTTCTACAAAATCAAATTTTTGGTGGTTTGTTTGGGTGTTTTTTTGTTGTTTGTTTGTTTTAAAGTTCCTATTCATGTTTATGTTGGTCTCTTTAAAATGCAAAACAATGCAAGTAAAGATATATTTATTGCAAAACTATCTGAGTTACCTGACAGATTGTTGTATGGCTCAGCAACAGCAGAATCTGCAGGATTCACGTCCTTGCTGTTTTTTTCTGGAGCCCTGTTTGGTGGTGAAACAGGTTTTTTCATGGGGCTGCATCTTTAAATAATAGTCATAAACAGAGTAAGTTCATTCCTTTGTTTTGAACTCAGTTTGTTCTGACTCTATTAACCACATCATGCCAGCCTAACAGTTCTTCAGAACTGTGTAAAATCAATGACAGAAAAGCGTTACAAATAGAACTGTAGGCTTCATTTACATTTCAGCTATAATCAAAGTGGTTTTCAGGAGCAGTTAAGCAATTAAAGCAAAGGCTAATCCAGTGATGTTAGAAACAAATTTAGCAGTTTACAGATTTTTAAGATTTTAGGTCATAAGGCGTTGGTGTTGACAAAGTGTTCTCAGATTCTAAGTTTACTTGCAGATTTTAAAGCTGATTGATCTCTTTCTAAGAATTATCTAATTCTGCATTTAAATTTCAGGAAAAGTCTGTAGAATAAATAATGTTCTTAAACCTTGAACTAGTTAGTATGTCTGGTTGTGGTATATTTGACCTACCATGAATCATATGCATTTCAGTACCCACCTGTTTGTTGGCTGGTCATAACTGTGTGATTTCAAGCTTTCCAAATGTACCTGTCACAGCTTTCATGTTCATGTTCTGTGTTTTAAAGAATATTTAACGCTTGAGGAGTTGAATGAGCAGAAGGAAAATGCCTGCATGTTTGATTTCCTGCTATTTATTGTTTGTAATATAATAACATGAACCTTATATATTGGTAGGAAGGTGCAAAACATGAAATGGATACATTTAGAATATAAAGAGAAATTGCATTAAGTTATTTTTAAAAAAATTTTTAAATTATTTTCATGGCCACTAATATTCCGCTTTTTTATTCCAGAATCGAATGGAAGAAAGCAAAGCACTCTTTAGGACAATTATCACATATCCATGGTTCCAGAACTCTTCGGTCATTCTGTTCTTAAATAAAAAAGATCTCTTAGAGGAGAAAATTATGTACTCCCATCTAGTTGATTATTTTCCAGAGTATGATGGTAAGTATAATGACATCAGAGCTCATACTCTCTTTACACTGCAGTAATGACAAATTGTAATAGCCTTGTCCATAATGTCCAGATAGATCCTTTGATAGATTTTATTTTATACTGTAATTAACTGTGTGTAGGATGGCAGAACCTTTCATGGGAAATGATTGCGTTTTAGATGAGTATTGTCATATTAGCAGTGTACCACATGGTCCTTTTTCGTAAGTTGGAGTGCAGGTTTAAACTGAAGTATAAAAGCTAAAAAGAAATAAAAGTGCATTCCTCACTTTTACGTGTTGTCTCCCATAAACCTTTTTTTTTTTTGAGATTTGGTTTTGTGTAAGGCTGAATATCTGAGGGGATGTGTCATAAGCTCTCTGTGGCACTCACAGAAACCAGTACCACTCCTTCCACCCTTTTACTGTACCTGTACCTTTTTTTTCATTTATTCTAATTTTACATGATTTACATGAAGCTTAATGTGCTTGTCGATAAAAAAAAAAATATGTGGAATGTACAGCTGTTTCTACTAAAATTGTACTTTTAGAAAGTTCTCCTGAGGTAAAAAACTAAGTATTTTGAGGTAACTGAGTAGAGGCCTTGGTAACAGAGAAAAATCAAACTCATATAACAAGAGGTCTAAAGAACTAAATGCTCCTATTTTTAAATAAAGAAAATCTGTTTTGTTCCACCAGGGAGTGAATACAATTTGAAAGCTGAATAAAAGATTAAATTTCTCATGTTCAAATATGGAAAGTAATAATAGGAAAAATGTACATTTTGTTTCCTGTTAAAGGGGAAGGAAACAGTGAATAGCCTGCAGGTTCAGACCATATTATTTATGAGTCACTGTAAGTTTAGTTTCATAACGCTATGCAGAAGAGAACTGCCAATTGAATAGAAATATGCTCATTCTTTTGAGTACTTTGTATGACAAGTTCCCTAGATGACATCCCTGAAGGTGAGAAGACTCTACAGTCTGCTCTGTTATCACCACTGAAGTGGCAGTAAAGCCTGTGCTAAATGCTTGTCCAGAAAAAACAGACAAGACTCAACCACTTACCTCAAAGAAACCCTGTTTCTCCAGTGATTTGCCATTAGTGAGGGGAAAAAAAGGTTATGGACTGGTAGGGCTGTTGGGAGTCAAGACCTGGAAGTCTTCAAGAGTCTTTGTATCTTAATTCTGCAGATCTTGCTGGACTTTACTCCACAGACAAGGTTATGCTTTGATTTGATCTCTTCTGGTGGCAGGGTGGGGTCTGTGGCGTGCAGAGGTCACCATGTGGTCTCCTCTTCTGTCCCAGCACACTGGGGATGTAGGAGGTGGGAAGATCTGAGGAAGGGATCAGAATTAGGTATTTTTCAGCTGGATCACTTCTCCCATCCGCTTTCCTGCACAAGGGAGAAAGTAGGATAGGGAAGAGAACTGCTAGCCGGTATGGCAAATTGAACTGATTAAATTAAACTAAGCAGTTCAGCTGCACAGTGTATTTTAACAGCATTGGATGGTGGACTGACACACGCTCAGTGAATTGCACGAAAGGGTTATGAAACACTGGAACAGGCTGCCCAGGGGAGTGGTGGAATCGCCATCCCCAGAGGGATTTAAAAGACGGGTAGGTGTGGTGCTTGGCGACAAGTTTAGTGATTTTATCAGTGTTATTTTGATGGTTGGACTTGATGATCTGAAAGGTCCTTTCCAGCCTAGACAATTCTGTGATTTATCTATGAGTTATCTATCTTTGCATGGCTAGTACTAGAAGACTGACTTACAGACTGGAATGAAGACTTGAGAGACGGAGAGAGGACAAAGACAAAAAGGGGCCATAGTTGGAAGGAAAAAAAGAGAAAAATACTGATGTAGTTCTTCTTGTGTAAATCTTGAATGTATTATGTAGAGACAGTTCAAAAACTGCTGATTAGCGAGCAGTGGAAAAAAAACCTACTGATTTATACGGCAGTTCTTTTCCAAGTCTCCATGTTATTTAGATTGCAAGCACTTTGCAGTCTAAATTTAAAATGGACTCATTTGATTTTATTCTAAATTTCTGAGGTCATAAACTTTCTTTATAACCTCGCTTTTCCATGCTTGAACTTTAGTCAAACGAAAATTTAAATTACGTGATAGTCAGTAGAGGTCTGATTAGGTAAGCAAATTTGGATACAGGCTTTGAATAGCACAGTAGATTTGGAGACAGTGCTGTGTCTAGCTGCTATGAAACTTTAACAAAATTCTAGGAGGTTGTTTAAAACTAAGTGGTTTGTTTTGAGGAAATCATTGTCTTTGAAAGTCTGAGAGTTTTCTTCACAGATATTGCAAATTTATTCATGCCAGTGTGAGACTTAGTATTGCTGCTGTTTCTGTAGGGTCTGTGTGACCTGTTATGTTTTAGAAGCTGTAGAAGTGTTCAACAGTCCTCTGTCCTGCTTCAGAGAGCTTATGATCTGTTTGCATCCCTAAATCTCAGGAAATTTGTCATCTGTATATGTGTACGTATGTACATATATGTACATGTATGTTCATACACCCATATATTGCAGAATCTTACTCCCCCTCCACATGGATTTGCAGCACACCAGAAAGTATGTGATTTCTCTTCCATGCATTCTATGCCTAAATGTTGTACAGTTATCCATATTAGAAATGTTAGCAATTGAAAGATTAAAGTATTAAAAATAAGGTTTATTAGCCAATTGTTGAAAAATATGTGGGCATGTGCTAATACCCAAACGTCCCAGATTTTGTAACTACTAAAGGTCAGAGCTACATTTTAACAGCTGAATGCTGGTATTCATATCGCCATGTACCAACAGAACTAATGAAGAGAATAGGAGGAGGAGGCGGAGTCAGCACCGAAAACACAGGTGTTCTGTAGAAACCCATGTTCCAGAAACAGGAAAGCAAGGGAATAATGGCCTTCAGAAACAGCACTGGAATAATGGAACAGAATTCAACATCTTGTGGCTAATGTTCTTGCTTCTACACTACTCTTTGGCTGTGAATGTCATTCCAGGCTGGAAGTCATTACTTTACCTTCTGTCTTCTGTAAAGCTGAACACGTGGTTTGGTTACATCGACTCTGTCCTTCTGATAAGACCATTATCATACATAATTCAGATAATAAGTGGTATGTTAGAACATGAGCCTTTTGCAGTGAAACTGCTTCAGCTGGAGAGCACATGTATTTTATTATCACTGAAGTAAATTAAGTTCTATTGGTGACAGTGTCAGACCTGTTCAGGATATAATGTCATTATGCTACCTATTAAAATCCTCATGATACAAGTAAATGTTGCAGTGCTAAAGGACTTAAGTATAATTTAAATATAGTAGGTGTAAATGGAACACTCACCAATTCTACTAACATTTTTAAAGATTTATTAGTGTAGCTAATTTTTCAGTTTTCATTCTGTGCAGTTATAAATCACCTGTTTTAAACATTATCTTACTGAAGAAAGACGGCAGTTGGCAGGAAAAGAGCAGCTTTGACATGATAGCTCTGACTTGATGAACTTCTGACATTTCCTTCCATCTTTATTTTTCATAATTCGTACCATCAAGAAAGTAGACAGTATATGAGCCTATTCATTAGTAAAAAGTTCCCTTTCTTCTCTTATGTGAGGACCGCAGATGGACCCTTTCCTGTTTTCTGTTAAAGAAGTTCAAATATTGAATCAACTTCTGATTGAATCAGCAAAGAAAACTGACTTTCTTTTCTTAATTATCAGGACCACAACGGGATGCACAAGCGGCACGAGAGTTCATCCTGAAGATGTTCGTAGACCTGAATCCAGACAGTGACAAAATTATCTACTCCCACTTCACATGCGCTACAGACACAGAGAATATCCGCTTCGTCTTTGCTGCTGTCAAGGACACGATCCTACAGTTAAACCTGAAGGAGTACAACCTGGTCTAACTGTGCCCTCCAAAACCATCTTTGCGTGATTGAAGATATACGAGAGGGACTGTATTATCTGTGAAAACAATTTGCATAATACTAATTTATTGCCGGCCTGGACTCTGTGAATGTCCACAGAGTTTGTAGTTAATATTATGATTTTATTTAAACTATATGGAGGAAAACCAAAAGATGCTGAAGTACATTCACAGCACATTTCCTCATTTTTTAGGCAAAACCTTGTGACTCAATGTGTTTTAAATTCTCGGTCGTACATTTACAAAGATAGCAGTTTTTTGCTATTGAAGCAAAATCAAGCTGATTTCCTCTTTCCCTGAACCTTTCTATCTCCCTCCTTCCCCTTCACCCTTATCTTTTTCAAGGTACAATGGCCTTCTTTTCCCAGTTGCATTCCTGGGTGAAATATTTCCTGTTGAGTGATTTGGTCAGGAAAATACTATCATCAGAATTTAAGTCATCAGTCATTCTAATTTTACAGTATGTACTTTCTCTGATGGATCAAAAGTATTGATACTGTGATTTTTAAATTCTTGACATAAGTGTCTTCATTCTGTCTTCACTTTTGTGACTAGAATATTGAGATCGCAAAACAGAATTACAGTTGTCTAAGGATATTAAATTTAACCATATTTTCACAGCTCAGAAAGGTGCACAGAAGACAGTAATGAGATAATTAAGACACAGCCTGGGATGTACATGGAATGTGTTAGAATCTCTTTTTAATTGCCATGTGCCATTTTTTTCTCTCTTCTTTTATTCACAAATGCCAAATAGAAATGTCATAGACACTACATTTCCCCCAGTGGCTACAGCCTGAAACAGTGGGGTTTTTTTCAGTTATGTGGGTTTTTTTTCTTAAGTTAGAGCTTTTTTAAGTGTTCTTTTTCCACAGTAGAAAAATTATTTTTATTGTATAAAATTAACGTTGCCAAATCTGGCTTTTTATAAAACCAATGCTCTTGAAACATAAGATACTGATTGAAATGCCAAACTGATGGGTTGGGAACTGACCTGATTGAGTCGCCTGCCAAATGGTAAACAAACACAGTTTCAGCGCATATGTTCCCTTTTTTAGAAAGTGTTCCATTTTCTAATGCCAAAACCAACAGTGTGAGTGAACAAGGTGCACCATGCACATGCATGTGGTCTACCAATTTAAAGACAGTTTAAATCTCTCCTATGTCGGATATGGCATGAGATTGTTTTCTGTAATAACATCAAGGCACCTTTAGTTGTATAACAAGAAATTATTGATGAGAGATCACGTTCAGGAACCTTTCTCGATAGGTTGCTTGTTAACTAACTGATTCACAGACATTTGATAGGCTTTCATGCAAAATAGCCTCTCTCAATGTTCTTTAGAGAAGATTTATTGATGTTAATGAAGCGGTGAGAAAATCATTCTTGAAATTTAAATGTGCAATTTTTTAACAACAAAAATGCAGCACACATTGATGAGCCTTTATTCTGCAGCTTAGGTTGAAAGGTGTTTTTTGACCAGGTGCATGATTGCTAGCAAGCTATAGAAAACTCAGAGTTCTGACCTGTAATTGGATTGATTATCTGCAATGCCAAGTAGCACTAGAGTGCACTTAACACAGAAATTGCTGCCTCATAGCAGCGGATGGGAGGTGGAAGAAAGAATGGCTTATTAGTTGATTACCAAAGTTAACAATAAATACTAATGAGACGTTTTTCATCCTTAACCCTCCCAACTCCAAAACAACAATAATAAGAACAGTTGCTATTTTTTGCTCCCTCTTAAAACACCTTGTAATTTAAAACTGGTTGTAGGTATAGTGCAATTATGAATGCTATAATCATTGTACATACATCTATATATATATATGGCAGCATCCATATTGGCTTTGTAATCATTAATTTTTGGCAAATTGAATGTGCTGTATTGATATGTATCTATGTAATTGTATTGTATGTCCTATAGCTAATTCACATTTTAAATAATGTTATTTTATTTACTTTTTTAAGAGAGAAGAATGTAAATTTTGTCAGTTTATTTCTGACTAGGGATTTGTTGTTGTTTTTTATTTACGAAACAAAATCATGATAGTACAGAGCGGTACTAGCATCGTGCTGTATAAAATCATTTGCACATTTCTGAGTAGAATTAAATTGGAGCCACCCAGACAGAGGCCATTCACATTCAAAATAACATTTAAATCTTGTCAGGGTTTTATACAGGTGTAGAAACCAGTCTTACTAGAAGACCTTATGCAGTTATATCTAGGATTGGAACATAAGCTTTTAAATATAAATTTAATTTATATTTGGCAGATTCATGTTAGGTTACTTTTACTTTTCTAATCAGCTTTATTAGAAAAGTAAATTTAGAGGTATTTCAGACCATTGTACGTACGTACTAATGAGTATATGCTATTGCCCTAAAAATACCATGAGAAAATACGGAACATCAGATCAATCAAACAGTCTTTCAGAAACTGCAGAAACCTTAGATATAACAACAACAACGAAAAAGTCACTATCATTAATGATTTTAAGGCGTTAAAGCATTTTATTTAATAAAGCTAAAGCAGGTAGATCTAGGTTATAAAAAGTGACACTGACATTCTGAATAGGGGATCAGAGCAGTGACTCTTGCATACAGCATAACAAAATTGATCTTGCTAAATGCAACAGAGCTTCTGTTTTCGCAGTTCCACTGTTGATAATATCCCTTCTTTTAACCTGGGAATACATTGCCCACTCTGGATTCGTGCTATAAATGGAACTGTAGCAAAGAAAGAAAAGAAAAAAAAAAAAAGAAAAACACATCAGGCAGTGGTGTCTAACAAAGGTTTGGGTTGTTTTAGTTTTTTTAATTTGTTTTGTTTTCTTATGGGATATTGGGTGGGGGAGAAGGAAATGTGTTTCTGAGTTTTGTAGAAAAACAAAACAAAAGTTTACTCATGCTTTATAGTTATATTGTGATTGCAGAAGTTTTAAAGAGTGTGTGCCACTAGGCTACTTCTGGTATATTTTAGGTGAGTTGAACCTGTGGCAATGTTTAGATCATTTGAGCATGTTCTGGGGAAAAAAAAAAAATATTCGGCATGCCAAGGCAAGCTTTACATGAATCACCTAACACAGCATCGCAGTGTGACAGTTTACAAAAACATTTCCTTTTTAAATGACACAGCTGTTCCCACTTGCAGTATATTCCATTGTGGTGGTGGTGGTGTTGCTGTTGTTTTCATTGGTGGTTTCTTCTATGCCTTATAGTGCTTGAATCCAGAAGTTTGTGCCTCTAACATGAATCTGAAGGCAGAACCATCAAGACAGAAACCCTTTTAACTTTGCCAAAATTATGTGATTTCTTTGAATGTCATAAATGGGGAGGAGGGAAGGCAAACGTCTTGGGAACCTGTGTATTCTAGGTGTTCACTAGCATAAGAAAGCTGTAATACATGTTTTACAGAAACCTTAAACTTGCCTTTTTCACAAATTAACTGGCACTATCCTTACATATATAGGATGATGCAGCTATAAGGGCAGTTTACTTTTTATAATTCAAACTCTTTTGATTGTCAAGGTGTATGGACTGTAATTTTTAATCATACTGCCACATGATTGTGAATCACTTTTTTAAGCTCGAAAGTGGAAAAGAGACTTTTTATGCTGGATATTGGTCAGAATTGACTGCATGATTTGCAAAAACTCTAAATGGGGGGAAAAGGGCTGCATATAAAGACATTGCTAGACTCCCAGCCTTTGGTTGTAAGGTGCAGAAGACTTTCAGATTACTCAGCCTCATGACCCTTTCCTTGTTACACATTCTTCACAAAAGAATGAAGTATTAGGAGAAAACAAAGACATGTTAACCCACATGAAAAAATAAAATTTAGCCGATTTATTATACGTGCTGCTGTTCTTGGAGCTCTGTGCATGGTTATCCTGCAGACTATTACATTAGTGAACTAATGAAGTGTGCATAGTGTATTAACAAGGCCTACAAATGACCTACCTCTGGCTATGAGACCAGTAAAGTAAATATGTTTTGGAGAGACCATCGTAAGTTAGGAAATTAAAATGTCTTGGTGTAGGTAATTAACTACAGTATTTTAGAAATTCACACTTTTGTAAATATGGTCCCTCTTCTGACATAAACCATAAATTCTAAAGTTTAGTACACATTAAACAACCAAATCCATCTGTCCCAGTCCAGTTTGTTAGTTTAGTAGAGATCTTACAAAACCATACATTTAGTTTGAGAAGAGGAGCTACTGGTATTTCCTCTTTTTTGGCTTTTGGTTACCCATAACCTTTTTGAGTTTTATCGGTCAAACCAGAAACGTTTCTACGTAGTGAACAATACATTGAGGGTCACTCTTTAGCTAGTTAAAGGGATTTCACTGTAAGTTCCACTCAAGCTTTTTCACAGTAGCCATGCTGCAGGGAGGAAAGGAGTAGAGGGAGATTTTTAAGATGGTTCGAAGAATTTAGTGTCAGCCAGATCAATCGTACTGTAAATCTGTTGGTTTGGTTTTTTCCTCTCAAAATACAGTCTAAGCTGAAGTCTGTTGCTGGATTCCTCATTTGCCATGCTGCAGGAAATCCTTATTTGACCAATTTTTTTTTTTTTTTTTTTGGGGGGGGGTGGAGGGGGGTGGTGTCAGATACATTTTTAAACTTGCAGTATTTAAAATAAAGATCATATTTGCTGTTCTTAAAGTGTCATTTAAATGCATGTATTGTGTGTTGTTTGAGGGACAGAAATAGGTTTTTTTGAAAAAAAATAATATTGTACAGTTACTGGCCCTCAAAAATGTTGCTGGTTAAAAATACAATATTTTTGGCCATAACTTCATACTACAGTATCTTCATTCCTTGAAATACAGCTTTTCTGAAATAATATTTGGGCTTAACTGTTCTCCCAAAATGCTTTTTATTATGATACATGTTGGATAGATATATTATTCCATTATTACTTTTTAACTATATGTGCTCTGTCGTCTTTGTCTAAATATTAAAATTTCCAGAACATCTTTTATTACAGCCAGAACATTCAAAACATTTAGGATTTGGTACAGTGGAGACAGCCATTTGACAGTATTATTAAAGGGTTCCTTTGGCTTCTATATGTACAATGGAAACTTGGAAGCATGGGAGAAAAGAAATAATAGTCTATATCTCACTAATAGAAAACTTTCAGAAATTGTAGACAGCAAGGTGAATTTCTTAAGCGTTTTGGCTGATTGCAGCAGTACTCAAGAGCAGACCGTTTTCTTTCATCTTTTTGTTCGCCTGTGTGATGATAGGAATAATGGAAAGATGCCTACAAGTTGCTTTTCAGGAGTGTGGCTCATATCTGATCAACGGTCAGTGATCAACAGTCAGTCTTCTTTACTGAAGAAACAGAATTTCAGGCCAGTTGCAAAAATGAGTTTGCTTTTTATTACATGATCACAATAGTTTAAGATTCTTGGACTCCAAACAGTTTGCCTAAGCAAGGACTTGAGTGAACGGCTCCTGATTTTTCTCTCATGTTGCAGAATGTAAGGGAGAGGGGTCAGAGAGGAAGGTTTTATTTTATCTTTATGTCTCAGTGAAGATAATGTCAACAAAAATAAAAGTGTAACTGGTGATATTTAGATATGTGAAATAGATGTAGAAACTGTAAGTGTGATAAATTGTGCACAGTTGTGATAAAACATCACATACTATGATCATATCACCTGATTGCCAACCGCTTTGCAGGATACTGTCCCAAACACCTCGAGTTCCAGTGTATTTGTAGACTGCCGCAAAATACAGTTGACAGCTCCTCAGGAATGCATCTGGTATCAGTATCTGGTATCAAGGCAGCTGACCCCCTCTCATAGCTCGTTGCTACCAAAAGGAACTACCCTCCAAGACCCCCTCAGTTCCTGGCTCTTGGCTGCGTGGGGTTTTCCCTCTCCCTTATGTCAGCCCTGCCCCATGGCCAGCCAATAAACAGGATTTAAAAAAAAAAAAAACAAACAAACAAAAACCCCAAAAAACTACCATTTTTGCTCTTCTTGCTTGGTTTGTTTAGTAGGCTCATTTTCAGAGGGTTCAGCCAATTTGGCTAGTCAACACTTCAGAAAAGTGCTAAGCTGACTAAGTGGAAGAGGTAGAACTGTGTGGCCAAAAGGCTTAGGAAAAAAGGGAGTAAGGCTCCCCTCCCTTTAAAACCTCGTCCTGAACAGTGTGTAGTACCTAAAACCTTTGTTTTATGCACTTCATGGGCTATTAGCTATTCTGGCTTGGAAGTACTGCTCTTTTCACTTTGAAAGGTCTCAATTGCGTTTTTATCCTGGAAAAAAAAATGATAGGACAAGGAAAATTCTTTTCTGCTCCCCTTTAATAATAACAAGTTTTTGTATACATGGACTAAACCCAACTGTAGTCAGGCTGAAGCCGACAAGTCGTGGTGTCATGGTGACTTGTGTCCCTAGTCATGGTGTTACGGATGGAGAATTATAAGAATTGGGCTTTGATTCATCTCACAGGAAAAAGAAAAAAAAATAGTTCTTGTTCATTTCCAGTAAGATCTTAAAAAAACCCAAAGTTTTCCATCTTAAGGTATTTAAAACGCTGTGTGTGTCCTTGTCCAAGGCACTCCTTCCTTCCTTCTCCGCAGTCGTCTTATCACATGGATTAATTGCTTCCGGCCATCTAAAGAAAATATTTTTACAGTACTGCTTTATGTATGTACACTCTGGAATACTTTCTGATCCTTGTGAATTAAATGTAAATTGGTCTGCTAAAATGGAACAATTGGTGACGTGTAACACAGCTGAAGAAGACCACACTTTTTGCTTAATCTTACTTCATGTTCGTCCTGCCATCTTCTTATTACATTTCTGTATCTTTCCTTTACCCTTTTTGCCATAAAGAGAAGGTTGCTTGATGTATCCAATTCAGTTCTGGTAATCATTACAGAATTGATTATACTGGCTGAATTAAAGACAAATTGTGAATAAGAATAGCTTCAGAAAGTTCCTGTAATTGGGGGCAGATCCAATTAGCCTAGTGGACAGGCATTTCAGAAAAGAAAACTAACACTATAGTTGTAATACAGTCAACTGAGGGATATAGTAAGCTAATGTGGGCCAAACCGGGCCAGTATACCCATTTTAATATGTCATTTTCACATTGTCAACAGAGAACTGTGTTTGCCAAGATGTTACTGAAAATTTTATTTTTCCTATGGTCCTGTATGAAGTGGTTAATGCAATGATCAGACTGGCACGCAAGAGATGCATTAATTCAACAATAAGTTCAAATGTATTCTTGCAGAGATAAGTTATTGCATAAGATTACTTTATATGATGCTGACAAAAAAAAGATTACTTGCATGCAGTAAATATTTAAGATATTGCACTTTTATACATTTATTATAAAGAGGAATCACTCTCTCCCTAAAAATAAAATTCCATTTATCTCAAGATGAAGTATCTGGAGTCTCTTAACAGCTGTCAGTTAACTGTGCACACAAGTGTGAGTGTATACCAGAGGTTAATCAATTTGTTATGACACGCTGTAGAATATTTGGTTTATTCTAAAATGCTGATTTTGGAAAGGCAGAGCAAAGTTTTGCATGCATATCTTGATTGCTGCTTTTCTCAGCATGTCTTAGGAGAACCTTCACAATTACTGATAGGACCTGGTTTATTTTAGCTTAATAAATTGACTGACCTATAAAAGCCATTATTAAGGTTCTTCTTCAAGTACTTTAGAACTTCAGTGTTTTATCCGACTTTACCTACGTTAAGCAAACGGAGTGTAATTGAGAGACAAAAGGCCAGATGTCAACATAATCCAATTGGATGCTTCCCTTGCTTAATAATCTTATAACACATAAATCAATAATACTGCTATAATTTAGCTGATGGAGCTATTCCTCTTGAATTGCAACAGGCTATTGTGGCACTAAGACAGAAGAAAACAGTTTTCCTCATCTTATATAGATAATAATATTATTCAGATTTTTTACCAGATGTCAGAAGTGTTCAAATGAATTTATGACTAATATTTGTAAAAACAGCCTAATTGATTTTCAGTATTATTTAATATGGTCTAGAAATTGCATCTCTTGTAGAAAAGTATAGAAATGGTGGCACAAGTGGGAGATTTCTGTGGTTATGGATTAAAGAATTCTCTTTTGATATACATTCACATTCAGTGGTTATGGATTAAAGAATTCTCTTTTGATATACATTCACATTCATACATGCTGATTTCATTTCTGCTAATATGAAACAAAAGCAACTCCAATGAAGATAGCAAAATTTAATTCTCAATTTAAAACCATAAGAGCAAAACATGATGTAGCTCTAGAAGATGAATAAAGAACTCATCCTAGATGATGGTGTTAGAATGTAAATGAGCACAACAGGTTTTATAAGCAGAGAAAAGCCTAAGTAAGCTGAGAAACCATTTTTGAACCATCTAGGTGAGCATTCACCTGTTCAAGCTTAACAGGAAAATAAAAACTGGGTATGAGATACTTGGTTAGCATATCTCTAAGAGACTTCTTTAGACGTTTGTCACAAAAATTACAAAGCAATGCAGGTTAAGAATTTTTTCCCTTACTCTGGGGTTCAAGAGTTGGGTCATACATACTACTGCAGAGTGCTCAAAGCGAAGGACACCTCCAAATGGCAGCGGAGGGGATCGGCGTAATGCTGCAAGACATGGAAGGTGAACCTTACATCCACAGTCAAGCAAGTGAAACTGATTTTGCTACTCGACCTGCAACAGAGGCGTAATTCAATTACTTGGTATATTTTAGCATCAGAAAATGTTACTGTGACTTGAGCAGCCTAGTGGATGATCTTTTTTAATTCTTCACTCTTCAGTCGTTCTAATGGAAATAGGAAAGAACCATTGTCTTGCACTAGGCTACAAAAACAGAAGGTGAATTCCTTTCCCCAGCTCTCCAGCACTGAATGTCCCAATTTGCTGTTTTGGAGAGCCACGAGTATGACCTTGATTTAGTTTTCTATTGCACAGCAAGCAAAAAGACAGGTCTCTGCCACCAAAAATTAATGAAATGGCAGACAAGTTGAGCTGCTGCAGACTTCATTTTCTGTGGTCTGTTCATACTACTTTAGTCTTTGCTTTCAATAATTCGGTGCCTAATACATTTCTGTAGAAGGAAAATAGATTCACTTGTCTGCCTGGAGGTCTTTGAGTAAAAATTTGACTCCACTATGAAAAAGAAAGCTGATTCTCAGAGGGGGCTTCTGTTAGACCTTATCATCTGGAATTCCCTAACATTTCCTTTGAATTCTGTAAGTAGCAGAGGGTGAAGCATTGGTGTACAGGAAGCATATGCATTTCCATCACCAAGAGCAGTCTCTCTTGAGCAGAACTGACTCAGGATGATGTGGCATTATTTAAAAGGCTCGCGGTTACATGGAGATTCCCGTACGGTACACTGCTGTCACCGTGACCCACTGTGCCATCAGTGAACCCAGGGTCCCAAAGGGTGGGAATTTTAACAGAAAGTCCTAGTGTCTGATGTTTCTGCAGTCAAAGCAAGAGCAACTGTGCCGCTCCTTTAGCGGAACAGAATTTCTCTACTACAGAAATACCTTATTCACTTTATGGTTTTTTTTCCTCTCCTTCTCTCTCATTTTTATTTAAAAAAATAACTTCCAAGGGAACTGGGAAGGCTAATGACATCCTACAGTCACATTCCAGACAACAGTTTTCAGTAGTCTTGTTTGAGCCCACAAGAGAGCAGTATCTTTATGGATATGATCACTGGCTATTGATTTGGAGCCTTTAATTACAATATGAAGCCTGGAAATTCTGGCGGGATTTGGTATGTAGGTACCCCTCGTTCTCTAGGAAGATGCTTTCACCGGTACTGTAAAAGGGGTTTTCAAGTTCAGGATTTCTCAAGTGGCCATGAAGGAAGTAATTGATGATAGGTGTACTGAGATCTACAATGATAACAAGTAGGACACTGGACTGTGAAGTATCCACACACTGAAGTTACAGATGCAGGAGGAGGGGACTTTATTTTTGTGGAAACCTGATTCAGTAACTACTTATGCTTAGGCCAAAAGCACACTGAGAAAATAGCAACGTGGAAACCATCATGCCACTTAATGAAACTTATTTTCAAAATACACAAACGCAAAATATGAGGCATTTTGCCAAGACTTTGAGGCGGTCATTAAAGAAAACACGGGTTCAGAATGTATCTGTACAACCGTACACTACCTAGCTATAAATGCAGCAGCTGTGACACTTAGGAAATGGCATATATAAATAATGATGTAAAGAATTTAACACAAGGCCACACAATTCTACATCTTTCATCACAGACAGGTACAAACAGTTTTAAGTATGTTTGTCTACATGTACAAATACATTTCTATTGACAGAGCAAGCATATCAGGCATTTTATGGCGTCTGAGATCGCCATAGTCTTACAGATAATTCTTGTCTACTTAAAGAATTTCCAGAGCGGTATTGTAAAACCATTGTAATTTCATAGATTTTAATTAAGACTAGAAGTTGTGTTTTGTTTCTTTTCTTTAAATTAAACCGTAGTTTATTTTAAAGGTGTTTTCCACAAGAGCCTGAGTTTCTTGATACCTTATGTCTAAGTACAGCAATGGTTGTTCTAGTGAAGCATATTAGGTTTTCACAGAGTACAATGATGATGAGAAAATGCTGGATGCTAATGTAGGGTGTGGTCAAGAGACCAGAAGTACCTCGTGAATGTCTGAAAACAGAATAATCGGAACATATGTATTTCCCAAGTCTTTTCATGTATTTCCTCATTTAAACCTCATCATTGGGGATTTTGAAAGTTTCAGATGTCCTTCTCAATGTCCGTGGGTTTTAATAATGTTTGTATTGATTTTTAGCTTTCACTTCCTTAGAACTATACTGAATGAATTTTGAACTAGTTGGTCAATCATTTTTAAGGCAACTTAACCTATATGTATTAGCATTTACTAAAAAATTGCATTTGTGTTCAAAGAAAAATGTTAATGGAGTGGGAATTATCTATCCACCAAAGAAATAAAAGAAGATTCTTTTTTTACCATCCATGTTCCAACGCAGCAAACACTGTCACAGTGGATACTATAAAAACAATCAAGCACTTAGCAGATTCTAGAAATCATGTTAATTCCCATGCATGACTTGCCATTGGCAAAGGGTTTGCACCTTCCCCAGACTGAAGTGTTGGTTGTAGGGTCACAGCACACGAGAGTATCAAATTCAGAAGAACAAAACAAAATATACTCTCTATTTCTTGCTTGGATTTCCATCCTCCCAGGACTAGCGTTGGAGTAATGACTTTCATTTATCATTTGTAGTAGTTAGTGCTGAAATTCTGTCACATAAGTGCCTTGACACTGACTTCATAAGCCAACCCTCACAGTTGCCTAACCTCAGGATGAGCGTAATTTTTGGCCTATGGGAGTTAATGGCAAATATCACAGTTATAGGACTAGTGGTGGCCCTCTGAAGGGCATCTGCTGACCCTGGGCCTTTGCTTCCCTCATTGTTGCAGTAGAAATCTAAACATCTAGTCCCGCGTCCAGGATTTGAGGACTGTGATTCATTGTGATTATCCAAGGAGTGTGGAGATCAATACTTCCAGATGTGCTACAATTTCACAGTGAGTGAACCAGTAAGCAGATAGCTTTACAGAAGCGTAGTCCATTTTGTTTACAGAGAAAACACATTGTAAAAAAAATAAAATAACATAAATAGCCTACACATCTGCTACTGAGTCATCCACAAAAGCCCCTGACCATCACTGTACATAACAGGCTCCTCATAAGACTCTTAGCAATTTATACTTACCAAATTCCAATACCAGAGATATTTTCTAACTTCTGCTGGAACTGTATGGACTGCTTGGATGAATGTTCCCACTTTTAAGTATCGAAACAACTGAGTGCCTATGAAAAGTGAATTAAATATGCTGTTATAGAGGTTATTTTGGGCCTTGCCCTCATCTCTGGTACTTTTTTTGACAAATTTTCCTTGTGCTTGGTGAGCACAAGTTAAATGTTGAGTAATTTTAGGATTTCACCAGTAGGTTGCAAGTAAATGGTATGTCAGTCACTTTTCTGAAACAAAAATGAAGGTGGTCAGCTAGGAGGAAGATGGAAATTCACGTCAGAAATACGGAGATTTTCTTCCTGGCAGAAAAATTAACTATATAAGCCACCAAAGATGCTAAAGATGTAGGAGTTAATGAAGCACCTATTTCTCATAAATAGATCAAGATAGGCATTTTTTAGTAAACTAGGCAATATGTATTTTGATCAAATTTGCTATTTAAAAGTTTGTTTCCTGAAGAAAGACCCCGTTTTTTTCAGTGGATTTCTCTTTTTCCTCCCCTGCAAGTTTTGCACTCTATGAACGATCACATATCAAAAGGTGCATTATTTTTTCCTGTCTTGCATATAGCTAAGACCATCTGATAGATGACTGTTCAAGTCAATTTGCTGAACTTTTAAAGATATTTTCAAATGAAGAATATCTAACTTGATGATGATTTGCATCACGATAACCAGTCTGTTCATGTAGTTCTATGACAGTAATTAGAATATACACTCTACAGAGCTTCAGGTGAATATTTCAGTAACCCTGCTAAAGAATATCTTAATTTTTCACACCTATACTGGTCTCACATATACCACATACCCTCTGTCAGACCTGGATATGTCTTCTGATTACCTGTCTGTCACAACTCTTCCAACCTTTTTAAAACAGATCTCAAGTTTCTGAATGCCACCATATCAATATATTTTGCCTACTGAGACTAGCAGAAAGCAGTTGTTGCAGAATTACAATGAGTCAAAAGCATGGCTACAGACCCTGGGAGAATGCCATAAACTGCAGTCACAATGGTTTGGTTTCTTGACTTTATAGATTTTAAGATTGCTGTTGGACTGAGAGTTAGTGAAAAGCTTACTGGAATGAAAAATTTCCAGAGACTAGAAGCCTATAATTCTGAATAGAAAAAGTGACAGACTTGATTACAGCTCAACCTTATACTTTCCTTCCAAGGAATAGAAAAAAAAAATCACTTTTAGATACAAGTCTATAATTTGTACAAGTTAGTCTACAGTATAAATAATTTCAAAAAGGCAACTGCATCCTGGCCGCATCAAAAGAAGATGATCAGAGGGCTGGAGCACCTCTCCTATGAAGACAGGCTGAGAGGGTTGGGGTTGTTCAGCCTGGAGAAGAGAAGGCTCCAGGGAGACCTTATAGCGGCCTTCCAGTACCTGAAGGGGGCCTACAGGAAGGATGGGGAGGGGCTCTTTATCAGGGAGTGTAGCAACAGGACAAGGGGTAACGCTTTCAAACTGAAAGAGGGGAGATTTAGATTAGCTATCAGGACAAAATTCTTTACTGTGAGGGTGGTGAGGCACTGGAACCACTTGCCCAGAGAAGTTATGAATGCCCCATCCCTGGAAGTGTTCAAGGCCAGGCTGGATGGGGCTTTGAGCAGCCTGGTCTAGTGGGAGGTGTCCCTGCCCATGGCAGGGGGGTTGGAACTAAGTGATCTTTAAGGTCCCTTCCAACTCTAACTATTCGATGATTCTACAATTCTATTATAATTGAATAGTAGGAATAGGGGTAACTTTAGAAGTGGTATGTCAACACAAGAGAAACACAATTCTGAAATGGCACGGTTCAAATATTTTACATACAGTATTATAGGAGAAAGTCCTCTTTCCTACATGCCTTCCTCCATGCTTCTGCATTAAAAATAGTCTTCCCCTTTCAGATCCCTTTTAGTCAAAGCCAGGATAGGACCAGAACTGCATTAATGATATTCATGGTAGCAGACGTACAAACTGGACTGTGGAGTTCATTAGCGGGAACTTGATGATGACAAAGTCTACTCAGCAGTGGCTTTGAGCTCTTAGGTGGAGACAAAGGCAAAATAGAGAGCACAATCTCATGGCTGGACAAGAGACTGTCTGGTAAATATGATATGCAGGTGATGTTTTCTGTAATAAGTAACTTTTTTGTAATACAGAAAATATTTAACTTTTGTCTGGATGGACACTCATGCTGAGTGGCACAAAGACATTAAGGACGCACTAGCATGTTCTTCTAATTTTATTTTAATTATACATTTCTTTAACTGTATTATGTTTTATTTGTAACCTGGCTTTGTATAATTCTATGCACAGAAACAGGTGTTTCCCACAATACATATAAGTATATATACCACTATCAAAAATAACTTCTATAATTGGCTTAAGAACCTTAAAGGAGTACTCTAGTAACTGCCAGATCTTCCTTGAGTATCTTCCCAGATCAAATGGTGATTTTTAACATGGGCTTTTGTGTCATCAGGGTGAAAAAATGTGTGGGGAAAAAAATGTGAGGGAAGAGCCAAGAGCACTGTACATTTTATTTTATTATTTCATTAAATATATACTGGTCACAATCAGATGTAGTTTATATCTGATTTGCGTTTGAGGGAAAGCAATTTAAATAAGACTTACATTTATTTCATTACTGATCTTATTAGCCATAAACTTTAGTTATTTCAAAATGTTACGGGCAGAACTTAAAATCCCTTGTTGTTGCTGTTTCTTTACCAGTCATCACTCAATCTGACAGCACGTGCATTTCTCCAGCTTTGGCTGCCATTGTTGATAATCCGGTTCCCTCTCAGCTGAATAGATTTTTTTTTTTTAACTAGAGATGAATTAGCCTTTTTTCTCATGAAATAAACCAACATGGACAGGAGCTGGCATTGCTGCTGATGTTTTCCATGGTACAGAATAATCAGTGTGTATTTTAATCACTTTTATCTGTCTATTTTAATTTTTTAAGTCAAACTTTCTTTCACATATCGTATCTAATTCTTGTTGAATATTTACTTCAAATATTTTCAGAAACTTTGTTACTAGTTTCCCACATTATTTGTTTTCTTTACTTGTTTCAACTGAGGAATGCAAAAGCCTGTTTCATTAATGTTTGTCAGTCTTGTGATAATTAAAATGGGTAGGCAATTATCTGCCCTGTTTCCACTGTCTAGTTTGCAGAACTTCATCTATTGAATGTTTAATCTTGAATGCATCAATGGTCTTTTAGACACCAGGCTGTGTATTCATAAAAGGCAGCATTCATTTTTGACAAAATCTGTCAAAATTACAAAATTACAGCTGTTGAACCCTGTTGTAAGCTCTAGGCCTTTTCCTTTCATCTTGATACCGTCAACTACATTAATTCATGCTTACTATTTCCATATAACTCATGTGCTAAAGACAGGATTTCCATTATTTTCCCAGTATTATATGTGGTTTTGATTCAATGGACGTAGACATGATTTTGTTTTGTTCCTAACCTGTTCCTTCTGGATCTTTGAAGGTAATATTGGGATAGAATTTAAATCCTCTGCGGTATAAAATTTCAATAGTTGCTTTGACTCAGGTCGCAGCTTAGATTTTGCCAAAAATTCAGTCACTCAACAATTCAGGCTCTATTTGTTTCAGCTACCTTGATTTGATTTTTTAAAATGCTCTTCTTTACCCTTATCCACAACCCCAATTTTATATTTTAACAGGAGCTTTCAGAGTTCTTCATTTAATATGGTGTACAACTTATATATGTTTTTTATAACTTGGCTTATATGTGATGGAATGGCCTACAGGAATGGAGCAGATATATCTGATTACAACCTCTGCACTAAAAGGAGTGCATAAAACAGGCTGCTTGGCATTCTTAGTTGAACACACTTTTTCTCTGTCTTTCTTACCCAATAACTCAAAGGTTTGAGGATCTCAAATGAACTGATGCATGAACTAAAAAAAAAACCTCGAAACTGGCAGAATTAGAAAGGCAGGGTGGAAGGACATTATAAAACACCGAAGTAAGCAAGAATACAAGTAACTACTCTTAAATCTCCTGGTGGTAATGTGTTAGAAGACTGTGTTCTGGGGAATATGAATCCATCCAGTAAGAAACCGTAATTTCTCTTTCTAAAGATTATATGCAGGAACTTTTAAAACACAACATCTTTGCATGCAATCTAAAGTAGCCTCTTTAAAAACTGAATTATGACATAGAAGATTAGTTATCAGACCAGAGGCAGTTACTGCAAAGAAATCTGTAATAAAAAAACGATTAGAATCCTAGAATCATTTAGGTTGGAAAAGACCCTTGAGATCATCGAGTCCAACCAATAACCTAACACTGCCATGTCCACCACTAAACCATGTCCCTAAGCACCACGTCTACATCTCTTTTAAACACCTCCAGCGATGGTGACTCAACCACTTCCCTGGGCAGCCTGCTCTGCTCCAATGCTTGACAACCCTCCCGGGGAAGACATTTTTCCTGACATCCAGTCTAAACCTCCCCTGGCGCAACTTGAGGCCGCTTCCTCTCATCCTGTCGCCTGTTACCTGGGAGAAGAGACTGACCCCCACCTGGCTACAACCTCCCTCCAGGTAGTTGTACACAGCGATAAGGTCTCCCCTCAGCCTCCTTTCTCCAAGCTCAACAACCCCAGCTCCCTGCATTTATTATGGGCAAGAGAGGAGAGTTCCTGGAAGTAATCTATGTACCTGATACTTCAAAAGCACCAAATTACCAAAGCTATGGAAAATTATGTGAGCTATGGAATAAAAGCAAGCACAGAGTACTGCAAAGGAAAACCACAATTTTTGAGAAATTTATTAGATTGAGGGAAAAGATTCAGTAACAAGGGAGATTTGGCTAGAAGTTCATCTTAACTCAGTAGCAAAGGGAAGGGAAAGGAAATGAAACTTATAGAAAAAATTTAAAAGCTAGTCATAAATCACAGGAATTCAAAGGCAGGGAGTACAGAAAATGTTAAAGGGAAGTTTAAATACTAATGGCTCTTAAGGATAAGGTGACACTAAAACCACAGATATTTTAAACTACGTTAGAATATATTAGCAGTGTTATAGGTCCTACGTGATTTTATGCAAATGATAAAACATGAGGATGAAGAAATTATGAAGCAGGCATACCAGATGCTGATATCTGGTGTACGTCTGAAGGGAACATAGCAAGGTTCTGTCATGTGAGCGTGATTAAATCCTTTTTAATCCATTAGTAACTAGGGATAATTGTGAATAATACCGAGCAGGAATTAAAACAGGCCCAGACAACTTGCAGCCAAAAATTCTGAGGAGGTCTTGTTCTTTTTTGATGTGAAATTTTAATACATCATGAACTCCAAGAGAAATACCAGAAGACTGGAACAGTGCTGCTGCTGTTGTGCTACTATCAGCTGTAGTTTAATTAATTAAATACCGTCAGTGGTCAGCACAAGTAAACACCTGGGTAAATTTTCAAAAACATTTGCCTGAATGTTACTGAAAGCTTTGTGATAAACTGAAGAACAGGACGAGAAGTGATATAATCAGGCTTCCCGTTCAGGCTCGGCCACGGTCATGGCGCGATCCAGTGGAGATGGATCCTTTGCTCTCATGCCTTTCAGACAGGGGCGGTGGAGCACAGTGAGTAAAAACAGTCCATCCAAACAGGCTTTCGTGGGAGGTAATGCATTAATTTCAGTGAAGTTTAGACTAAGCGATAAAAGATAATATAAAAATGCAGAACTTTTTTGTATTTGCCAGGAACAGAAACACGTATTTTTTCCAAAACATCTTTTTAATCCAATATGTTTCTAAGTCTCTCTTTAAACCTGCAATTATTTAATGTGATTTTATCAGCACTGTAAAATACTTGAACCTGATGGAATTTAGAGACTGCTGTTAGGGCTCATCGCTGTAACAGGAGATGGTGTGTTTAATTTCTCTATAGATACTTAAACATTTATGTAACATTAATTCTAATTAGTGGCTTTAATAGTAAAAATATAGGATTTCTTTCCTCATACAACGGTATTGTGGGCTAATGTGCATTAGCTCCGTTATTCCTGCACACAATGAGCCTTTACAAAAAACATTAGTAATTCTTAACAGCAGCACACACGTATAGAGTTACTCAGGAATTTTTTTTTTATGTGGTCAAACCTTTAGGATTTAAGAAGAGTCTTTCCCTTATCCTTCCACTTACGAGAACAATAACTTGAAAATTCCTTTGCTTCCTCGTTTGCACATCTTCTTTACCGTCTTTTTTATTTCTCTCATGAGATAAGGTACACCGGCAGTTTTATTTTACTCTCATCATTTTTTGTTTGTTTGCAGTGTTAGGATAGCGGGTAACTTCACATTGCAAAAATGAGATTAGCCTACTATGCAATTAAATTAGCAAAACTTGGCTATGATAAGCCTCAGGCATCTGTTAGAAAGAAACCTGAGCTGCTGCTGGTTGTTTTCAAAGTCTTCCTACTGCAAGGGCCAGTTTTGCCTTTTGAGAATTAGACTGGTTTGTGATTTCCATTCAATTAACTGTTGGCTTTCTAAGTACTACTTTAATTGGTATCCTTTAATCCAGGCATTTCTGCTGAAGGGTAAGAGTATACTAAATAATACGTACTTGGAAGGTGGTTGAATCTGGGATATTTTTCACTGCACCAGTATTCGGGGTCATTGAACCTGTCAAACTTGTTTGGGCCAGTAATAAAGTTTCTCTGAGTCCATTCCTTTTAAGGAGTGCAGCTACTGTGAGTTACTGAGCAATGACATGCACAAAGTACACAGAGTGCCAAAGAAAATAAACAAGTCAGCTGGAGTGAAACTTTATCACTGTGTAAAATAACAAAACAAACAGAAACTAAACCACCCACCCTAAAGAGAAAGCCACACATGATTGTTAGTGCAAAACTGAGTTTATTTTAATCTCCCAATTGTGAAATATGCCTAACGTTTGGAGTCTGTTTCTCTTTGAATCTCTGTATCCTACATAGCTGTTTACTCCTAAGAAGAGTGGATATAAACCACTACCAAATAAAAAACCTGTATCCATTTTTCACAGATTAAATGACCATGCTCTATGAAGGCCCGGAAAAAAAAAGATTTCTCATTTTTTCAGTACTTCTTGAGGGAATGACAGCAGGATATATCCAATGCTCTTCTACCACTACTCTCTTTCATAGTAGGTAAGAGCATGTTCTTAGCTAAAAATAGTTAAGAAAAAAAAAAGTATGTAATTAAGGAGTAAAACTGAACTATTATTGGTATCAAGTATTCCACCTGTAAGTTCTCTCTCCATATCAACAATGCCCAAAAAGCCACTGTGAGCCACCAAAAAAACCCGCTTTTAAAAATAGCAAAACTGACATTACTTCCCTCATTGAACCTACACCGATACATTTTTGCTCCTGTTTTTTCTAAAGCATGATCTGCCCTGCTTCTATACCCATTACCTTTTTTTTATTCAACCAACTACTTCCATGTAAAGCACAGAACAAAACATGAGGTTATGAAAGATCTAGAAGTTCCTTCTGCTGTAGCTGTTCTCCAGGTTCCTACCTGTACCCAAAACCACGAAATCCACTCTCTTCCTGGTTGTTACAGAGCACTGTTCCTTGGTCTTTTAATTGGTACCCTCCTGATTCAAAGATGATTTGAAGGTAATGTTCACTCTTAAGGAAGCATACGAATAATGAAAACCTCATCAGCAGAACAGAGCAGTACATGATTTTGTGTGCCTTTGCTCCTGAAGAATAACAATGTGCAAACAGAAGGAAGAGGGAAGTACCTGTAGCTGTTTTATGATTTTGTTACAAGATATTCACTGAAAATGACTTTTGACTGTCCTCCATGAGGTCAAACATAACTACCACAACAGTTAAGAAAAATGAGTGATTTAAAACTTTTCCCAGTTGCATGCAAGCAGGGCTTTTTCAGCTACTTTTCAGTAACACGGGCATGCCAGACAATCAGATGTTTGAGTTCTAAGCATTTGTACATCACACCAGATTTTTTAAAAATCTCAAACCTACCCTTAGCAAAACAGACACTTTTTTTCAGCTGAGGGCAGTATTTTCACTACAGATGGTTATTTATATTGTAACCAGCTCTCAAGAAAAACTGTACTGACATCAACCTTTTACGTACCTCCCACTTTTGGCAGCCTTCTCAAGATTGTTGGGACTTCATGTGCCTGCATCTGTGGGAGAGGGTACGTCTGGCTAATGGAGGATCAGCCAGAGGGGTTAAGGGAAATGTGGTGACTGACAATAACTGGTCTAGAAAACACCACTAAGTCTTAATGTTCTGCACAGCCTCTTGGAGTGTAACTTTTAATAAAGCCTAGAGGCCGCTACAGACAAAAGTGTCTGCCAGGTACTTTGGGTGGTTGTATTTCTTTCTCCTCAGCTGCACCAAGAATGATGTAGCAGCAATTTGGTTAAACGAAGTCCTCAGGAGCTCAGCAGAAAATATTGATAGCCTTGTAATCTGCACAGTCCCATTACTCAGCTACAGGATAATCAAACCGTAAGCAATGTGAGTTTATTCAAGACAGCAACATGTAAGCTGGAAATACAGCACTGGTGATTGGAAGAAAGCTTAAACCCACACATAAATGTCAGCTCCAGGAATAAACTGCCCAAAGGTTTTCCTACATTATACTAACTTGTTCTTAGATGAAGAAATAGGTGAAATACAGTGTAACACATAATACATAGGGAACTCCACAGTCACTGAGAAATTGTTTAGAACTTGACTGCATTATGGCACAACTCCCCCCTCACCTGGAAGCCTAACCCTGATACCCATTTGAGACAGCAATCCGTGGAGCTTCCTTTTTCCTCTCCCTTCCCTTGGCTGTGACATTATGATGATTTTTTTTGTTGTCATTGGTGTTAAAGAATCACCGTTGAGGGAATTGGGACTCTCCTTCATTGAAAAAGGCTTTTTTATTGACACTTCTTAAGTGAACTGATATAATTCTGTGGAACCGTGGAGGAAAAACTCATATAGTATGATCCTGAGAACTCCTCTGTAGATGCTTATTTTTGCTTTTGTATAATGCTAATAAAGGTAAGAGATCTACAGAAAGAATAAATTTGTACTTTGAATTTCTGCCTTGAGAACCAGCCCTAATGTGGGAACAGAGATACAGTGTGAATTTTTCAAAGTTGTTAGCGTAGTGGGAATTGTACTGCTGTGTACACTTTTCTGTAGTTGACCAAAAAAACCCTGATTCTAACACTTATCTCAAACTGTGTGTACTGGTCATCAAATACTATTAGACAAGGCAAATATTTACTTGCACTAGCAATGAATAACATCATTATTCAGAGAACAGCCACATTTATATGAACCTCCAGGATCAGCAAACTCACCAGATCCTGACTCCTTTAAAACTTGCCTCCATTCTTATGCCAGGAAGGTATTCTAAAAGTTACTATCACTTAAAAGCACAAAAATACTTGGCTTTCAAATTATGAAGGAACTGCTTTATAATCACTTACTCATATATTTAATCGGCAAAGGTGGAGACAGTTATTTTCCATGGACCTAGAAATACTAAGCTTTGATTTTAAAAAATATTTTACATTCACAGTACAAATACACACAACTGCCTATGGGGAAGAAATCAACAAATCAACCACTTAAGCTTGTTTAAATAAATATTTGCTTATCTTTCTATTTCCTAATGGTTTCACCTATCACTGTTGCATAAACTTTGAGTCAAAACCTTGTTGCTTGTTATTAAACACATTTAAAACTCTGCAAGTTCAAAAGTTCAAGTATCGTTACAAGGTTTGTTTTCTTTAGAATAAACCAGTAGAGTAAAAAAATGATAGGAGGATGACAAAGTAAAGAATTAAACTCTAAAGGAAACTTTGAACACATGCACAGAGAAAGCAAATCTGAGAAGAAAAAACTGCAATAGTTTAATTTTTAATGCATACACGGTGTTAATATAAACTGGGGGCTCTAGCTCCGGTGTAATAAATGTTTCTTTCCCTCCACTGCACCCCCTCCAAAAGAAAAAAAAACCACCCAAAACCAGGGAAAAAAGGCTTATTTCCTGAAATAACCTTGAAAAGAGATTTTAAAATCATGTGATTTTGCAGACCTTCAGTAGAGTTGCAAGGTCATAAATATCATCTTCTCCATTGTTTGCAAACTTGTAAATGAGTTTCAAACTCTGGGACATGATTATGATGTAGTGTTACATTAGCACGCGTGTCCTAAAATAGCTATGGAGATGATTCTGCCCAGAGAACAGAAAAGGCTGAAATGAAACAAATCGTGAAGCCACAGGGCCTCTAGCCTGAAGGAGTTCCCACCCTGACCACCCTCAGCATCGAGTTATAGTTGTAATTTTAGCAAAAGTGACTACGTAGTAGCTCTTTCTCTTTGGTGCTACAGTGGTTGAGCAGCTTGCTTACAGTTCCACGTCCTCAAAGGAGACGGCAGTAATCGTTCTGTAGTAAATCAGCGTTTTCTGTATCACAGAATACCAAACGTGCCTCTTGTAATAGCGCTGCTAATTGCTACGTACCGGTATTACCACAGACGAACTACTTGTAGCAGGCAGAAGCAAAGCAACTGTTCCCTTAGCATGAGGTAGGGGAGGCCCCCAGAACATGGATGAGGCACCTGGAGCAGCCTCGTCCCAATGCTCTGTAGCTGCTCTGAAGGATGCGTGTTTCCCTGGAGCCGGCAAGACTTAGATGTGAAAGACTTTCCGAGGTCGTATTCCTTACAAAATACAAGCCAGTGAGTTCAATGCTAGATTCAACTATGTAAGCACGGAGTGAAATACAGCTAATTCAAAAAAAAAAAAAAAACCAAAAAAAAACCGCTCCAAAATGAAAACCAGCCGACACCAAAGGCAGGCGCGTCCCCCTCCCTTTCACAGCTTCCATCCCTGTTGAGAGGCAAAGGTTTTAGGTGGGAAAAGGGAAAGAAAGCCCCAGATACGGGATTTTACAATACGAACTCCTCAGGTCGCCCCTCAGAGTCACCAACCCCCCACCACTACCGCCCCCCCCCCGCGGGTACCCCAGCCGCCGGCACCCCCCTCCGCGGGCAGCCACGGGGTGTGTGCGGCTTGGGGATCGTTTGGGTTTTGTCGGCTGGTTGGTGTTTTTGTTGGTCTGGTTTTGGTTATAGTTACCTCGGGGGCTTTTGTGTGCGTATGAGGTGGGGTTTTTTTGTTTCGTTTTTAAGTCACCCTTCGCTTCCCGCCCCCCTGGGAAGCACCCGCAGCCCGCGGGCTGCCCCTTCCCGATCCCCCCCCGCCCCCCCCACCTCCCGGGCTCCCAGCGCGGCGGGGTGGGGGGGTCGCTCCCGCCCCGCTCCGGCCGCGCCTGCGGGAGAAGGCGGCACCTGCCCGCCCCGGCCCCGACGCACCCCCCCCCCCCGTCCCCCGGCGGCTTTTCCCTCCGCTCCCCTCCGGCGGCGGGAGGCGGGGGCCGCGGCCATGGCCGGCTGCTGCCTCTCCGCCGAGGAGAAGGAGTCGCAGCGCATCAGCGCCGAGATCGAGCGGCAGCTGCGGCGGGACAAGCGGGACGCCCGCCGGGAGCTGAAGCTGCTGCTGCTGGGTGAGTGACCGACCGACAGAGGCGGGGGCGGGGGGGCTGCCGCAGCCCCTGCCCCGGGGCGGGGAGACACCTCGTCCCCTGGCTCGCAGGAGGTGGTGGGATTTCGGAGGTCTCCTTGCCGGTGCCCGGCAGCGGCTGGTGTGAAGTCGGGGCGGGGGGCCGGGGGGAGCGGCGGGTTTCCCCAAGCCCTGCGCGGGGCAGGGTTGCCGCCTGGCTGGCTGCCTTGCGAGAGAAACCCGCATCGCACCCGAACGTGCCCCGGCGCTTGTGAGGAGGAGGCCGTGGTGCGAGACAGGGCGATGCTGTCGCGGGGCGCGGTGAAGGAGAGAGACCTGCGAGCCCTGTCCCCACACGTGGCCGGTGGCCGTGTCCGGGAGAGCAGGGTGGTGCGTGGCTCCGGTGTCCCCAGCCCCGTGTTGAAGGCCTGATGGTGAGGAGCGCTGAGAGACAGCGCCAGCCTGCTAGGCCCTGCCGCCTGCCCCTCTGCCCGGCGTCTCCTCCGAGGCATCGTTTCCTACACCAGCCGCTCGACTTTGCCAATGAGGGCTCTGTCACTGGTGTCAGTTCGGCTTGGCGGAGGTGTTGGTGACAGCAGATGAAGTTGGCAGCTTTAAAGCCTTTCTAGCTGCTGCTGCTCCACCCAGACACCAGGCGCACCTGCGACAGAGTTCCTGCTGTTCGGATACCGGCCGGGGTGGGAAGCTAAACCCATGGCAGCGGCTGGAAGAAAACAAGAAACCTGAAACCATCTGAGACAAAATCTTAAACTAAGGTGAAGGAGCCTCAGTCTAGGAAAGTTGTGTTTTTCTGTGGCAGCGGTTCGTGCCCAAACAGCTCGATGCAGAAGCTCTGAGGCGTCAAAGCTCCCAGTGTGGGAACAGCTTCTCGTGCTATAACCGGTGGGGAGGAAGTCCGTGTCTGTCGTGCAGTGAGCTGGTGAGCTAGCGCTACCCTGTACTGAGTAGTACACGGGAGTACAAGGGAGGTAGCACTCCCTTGGGAGAGACTGTGCCATTGTCCCTGCTGCAGGTGGGTCAAGGTACAGCTGCTTGCATAATGCACCTCACCAAATAACCAACCAGGCTTCCAACAGTAAGTTTTTAGGAAGACTGAACAAAACCGTAGGTCAGAAACTAAGTTTAAAGAGGCTGCTCTCAATGTTGAATAACAAAAATGATTTTAACACGAAACTTCTTTTTTAAAAAAATGAAACTCCGAAACACTGACTTGCCCTCAGTGCTGTATGTCTGGTTTCCTATTGCCTTTTGCCTGTTCCCTTTGTGGACACCTGTGGTTGGCTAATGCAACAGTCTAGGCTGATGTCCGTTCGATTTTGGATTTCACAGAGAATACTTGTAAGAAACAAAAATTGTAAAAACTCCTCTAGTGCAATGTTTTATCTGTGCTGCTGATGTCTTGAAAGATTGTGAAGTAACTTTTATTCTGATTTGCTTTTCTTCAGGAGCGCTTTTGGCTAGCTTAAGACCTAGGTTTGATGGAGAAATTAGAGCAACATCCCATGTCCCTATTAGCCATGAAGTGAAATGAGGCTATTGGGTGGTTTTTTTGGGTGAAACTTGTCCATTACAATCTTTGAGTCCAAGTTTAAAATTGTAAGCAACTGTAATGTTATAAAGTGCGAAAGTAACTTTGACTACTGTCTGTGTTCATCTGCTAGTTCTTGCTGCACATAGTCAGCTTCTCCTTCTGTAGAAAGTACTTTATTTGCTTGTTGTAGTGGAAAGCTCAGGTGGAGCAATAATATTAATTCCTTGTGCAAAAAGACTGCTAACCTGTTGAAGAAGCAGCACACTTTCAAAGAAGAGACCTTTCAAAAGCACTCACCTGTGGCAGTACTCATGGGTCTTAGGGGAATACCAAGCCTTTTTTGAAACTACCTGTTGCAATAAACAAACTAAAACTTCGTTCTGAACTAGGTGGGACCAGTGCATGCAATACTGTAAGAAGAGTAACTTGTTTATGGTAGTAATTAATATTTTTTCTTCAATATGGATGTAACCATGTACATCTATATATTGCAAGTATACTTTAGAAAGTGTAGTTTGAAGCATGTAGTTCTCTTCAATGAAAAGTAAAAATGTATCTTCTTGTCTGGCAAATTTAGCAGTTCCTTTAGTCTGTTATATGACAGGAAAAAAAGGTGATCATTATGGATTACTATCCATCCAGCAATTGTTTTGTTATGAAATAACAGATCTTCAAGGAATGATGCAGGAGTGGCATAAATGTGGCTTTTCTCCTTTCCCTAGCCTGTACTCTCACCTTCCAACTGCTCCAATCTCAGCTGCTTCACCTGCTTCTCTCTCAGGAGCTCGAGTGTGTGGACAGAAGCACTGTATTGAACCAGGAACTTCCATTCAGGTAGATGAGGCACTTTCTGGCATTCATTGCAGTAGCAAGATGTGTCTTTCAACCTTTTGTTTCCTTAAAAGAAGTCATTACCTTTCTACAGGAAGCACAGGAAAGTTCTAGATGTGTCAGCATGGTTAATTTTTTGCTTACATTCATGGATGCGGTGAAATACAACTTAGTATTTTTGAGTAGCGGCATAGGAATAAGAAACCCGTCTATGATGAAACCGATTTGAATTTGCACAAGTCAGAAGGATACAGACAAAGGAGCTAAACCCATATCAGAATAGTGATAGTAGAGTCTATCTTACCATAGTCCTTAGTAGATCTGTCCATGTTAATCTAAATCAGTAGACTATATAAATTAATCCAAAATAAACATCTCTGGATTTAATATAAGATCAAAGTGGCAAGACTGAGCATCTAGAGTGAGCAGGATCTTTTTCTCAGCAGAGTAATAGATTTGCATGTTGGTTTGTCAGTTTTCTGCCGTAGCTCTCACTGGGTTGTAAGTGTTGGAAACATTTTACTCTTCCATTTTGAATGTGGTTTTTATGCATTGTTTTTATTACTGTCAGTGACCAGATCTGTCTGTGGTGAATAAAAGGCTGGTGGAAACCTTAAGGGCTGAGACAGAGCCGAGTTAATCAGTGAGGGTAATTGTACCTGAGCCCATGGGGGTGTTGGGGGGGCACAGTTAAGGCATCAGCCTGTGCAACTCCTTAATTCATGGCACATACAGATGTGTGTAATACTGCTGCTGTGCCTCAGCTCCTCACCATTAATGACCATAACGCCTCTTGGTATATCTTCCCAGGATATGTGCGCTAGAGGAGTGCTTATATCCTGAGTCACGAGGACGTATCTGATAGTGATTACTTGCTTTTCTGCAGCCTTCCTCCTCCATGATGTCTGCCTGCCTTTGTCACACGTATTTACTATCTGTGTTGGCTTCTGTGAACAGATCTTATGAAACTGAGAATTTACTCTGCTTATCTGCCTGGTAAATTTGTTCTTTTTCTTTCTTATCTGTTTGAAAATTAATACCAAGAAGATATAGTGCAAAACTAATGTAACTTGAATAGATGTGAAGAGAGGAGGCTATCTTAGTTTGAAGAATAATATTTTGACGTGCGTGTGGTTAATTCTTTTTGGTTTAGTTCATTTTGTTTTAGTAGTTTGGTAACACAGGATTCACAAAATTGACTCTAGAGAAAACTGATGCAATGAACAAGTGCGGGTTCTGGTTTGAGATTATGATTGTGTACTGTGGTTTCTAAGAGTAAATGACATAGTCCATTTATTTAGAAGCTAATCAGAGCAAACACTTGATACAGATCACTTTCAGTAGCCACAAGCTTCATCATGATGGGCAAGTTGTAGAATATTTATAAACTGTTTGGATTGTGCATGTCTGACTGACATCATGATGCCCAGAGATAATATAAGCATATGTAAGAACAGCTCTACCAGTGTACAAATACATTTTCATTCTTGATTATTTCTGAATCTCATTACAGATAATTGGATCGAGGTAGCATCCTTTTTTTAAAAAATCAGTGTGCTTTAATATTGAGAACCTGTTTCTGCAGGGCTGAAGGTAGACTGGTCCCTGGATGAACGTGCTGGGTAGGAAAACCAAGCATAATTTAAAGCAATACACTCAAACCTTTGCTCAGATTTTTACCCATCAGTATGCGTGTCAAGACAGTCATTTTAGTTGAACTGGATTTTATTTCTGAGAAAGGTATGTTGAAGCTATCGAATGATAATTCATTTTAATTAAAGCAGCCTTTCTGCTCTTTAAATAGAGCAGTTTAAATCTTTCTCTTTACATTATCATTATTCAGTTTTAAATGTTTTAAGGATTGTATTGAGATAACATTCCTTTGTTTGGAAGTTTAGCAAAATGATCATTAAATGCCACTGCTTTGTGCCAAAACCATTTTTTTGTCTTCACTTCCAACTCTAGTATGCTCTGTGCTTAATTTTGGGAGAATTTAAGTGTTGTGTTTCTAGTTGAAGCCATCATTACCAAAGTGTCAGAGAATTTCTTGTGAAATGTTCAAAGGGATAGCAGTTACTAGACAACTAGTAGCAGTTGTGAGATAGAACAAGCGCGATGTTTTGAGGAGGGAGAGGATGACACGTCTTTGTTGCCTTTGGTTTTATATTACCTGGTATACAAAACCCATGTAGTAGTATTACTCTGGGAGGGGAGAGATTAGCAGTGAAGAGATGACACGATCTGTTGAGAATGTTGGCTACCTGTAAGGTCCCAAAAAGATAATCCACTGAAAGGAATAAAGTGGCATCGGTGCAATTCTTCTATAAAGTGGCGTCTTACTGTGACCATTTTGTCTTTTTGGTGCACTGTCATTTTCTGAAATAGCTAATATTCATTCTTCATGTTCCCTGAAGAAAGCAACAGAACAGCATGAGGGAGAAAACGCAATTGTTTTTCATCTGTGACTGCTATCATCAAGGAAGATAATTTAATATTTTATTCATTTCATCCCATCTGGCCTTGTTTCCAAAGGAAATAATAGTATAATAGGCACAGGAAAATTAGAATTTTCTGAAATTATTGTTTTACTTAAAAGGGAGGTTAGTGAGTAGTATAATGTAATCATATTTACTCTTCTGAAAGAGAAAGAATGAAGAAATGAACAATTATATTTTTATGATAATGCTATTAAATCTTCTGTTAACTGCAAAGTGATTCTTGTTAGGATTGCCTTCAGATTACTTTCTTTTACCGTATTTACTTTACTGTTCTTTGTACAAGTTACTTTGTTTGCCTAATATTAGTTGAAAGAAGTAAATCGAGTAGTGTATCTTTCTGCTTCGAAACCGAAATACAAGGACTAGCTTACAATAAGCGCTCAGCATTCTACAGCTCCCCTGTTGTGCGGGAATACCATGTATGAAGGATACGTGATTCACCGTGGAATGGAAGGATACAGGCTCTTCAGGAAGGACAGGCAGGGGAGACGAGGAGGGAGTGTCGCCCTCCGTGTCAATCTACAGCTGGAGTCCATGGAGCTCCTGTTGCCTTAAAAACTGATTTTTTTTTTTTTTTTACAATGTACCTTCAAAGACCTTGAGATTGATTTTGCCGCTTCTTAATGTTAATATACTGTGTTTAATTTAATCTTTTTAATTTGGATAGTCAATTAAGCATGCAGCTTCATTTGCAAGCATCAGAAAGGGATCAGAACTAATTTCGAATTTGTTTTCCAGAAGATGGAGCTTTCCAAAGGGTGGAGCTGTCTTTGCATGCAGAATGCATGTTGTATTATCATCCGCATGTTGGAAGTTTACCTTGACTGTGTTACTTTCTCTGGGTTCAGTTTGTTTTAATGTATTTAGATATTGCTGTATTTTTTTTCTTTCTGGGTTGTTTTTGTTTGGGTTTTTTTGGTTTGGTTTTTGTTTTGGTTGTGGTTTGTTTTGGTTTTTTTTAAATAACTTCACTTCTTTTAGTAACTGTTGCATGTAGCTGCCTTTGCAAAGTAAGGTTTGAGGTCAATATCATTGAAAGAGAAAATTCTGGAAAAAAAAATTTAACTGTTTTCGGTCAGGCACCACATATTTCTAATTACAGTACTTTACAAATTCATGGGAATATTTTTCCACCTGAGTGGTATTAAGAGTTACTTTAAGGCTTGTTTTGGAGGGAGTGATCAACTTGCTGCTGTGTCCTGAAGACTCTTGTTAGTCCAGGTGTTTATAAACCTGAGCACTGAAAAAGCTTACTCGAAACATGCTTTTGGGTTTCTGCTCAGAGGGCTTCCCTCATAGCTGACAATGTGTAAAGTTGCGCAGGTTGCCACTTTCAATATGCTAAAAACAAAGTTAATTTGATTAAAGTAAATAAAACCTCATTCTAAAATTGAAATCTGATTACAATAAAGCACATAAGAAGTCTGAGGAGAGAAATTACTGGTAAATAACAGGTAACGACTAGTCCATTTTACGCAGGTACTTTCCTGTTTTCAGCCATTAAATTCATCTAGCCTTTAAAGGGCTCTGAAGAAAGATTTTGATTTCTTTGCTTAGCAGATGACAAAAAAAAAAAAAGGTGAAAAATTAGGTCATATTGATAACTTTTATCACTGAAATTTCCATTCTGTGTCATACTTCATTGCTGAAACTTAGCAGTAGCTCACAAACATTTTTTTGGTTATGTATTTTAAACCTTGTGTTAAGTGGCCTTTGAGCTGTCTTGTATCTTAATGCTTTTCTGTAGTTACTATGCTTTGCCTCACATCTGCTACATGTATAAAATTCTCTGTAAATTTAGATGAAGATTTTGTAGATATAACTTCATTTGCAGCGTTTCTTGAAACAGTAAGCTAACTTTTCGGTATGCCTAGCAGAGTGTGGTTTTCTACCCGGGCCCTTTTCCACTTCTCAAATACGTTGCTTGATGTTTGACTGTTGACTGTATCTCTTTGTTTCTTTCTTAAATAGGGATAGTAATCTGCTTTTGTTTATCTGAAATACTGTGTCTTACGAAGTCTTCCATCAGTTCCTATGGAAAGCAGTTTGCAATATCAGTGCTAAAAGTACTGTAAGATAGAGTTGAAAAATGAACGTGCCAACGTATGGCAGCCTGTTATGAAAAAGCTGTAAAATTTGCGTTTATTTATATCAGAATCATAGAATGATATTGCAATTTCTTGGACATTCCAGTTCCCACTGTTGGGTATTTAACCCAGATTAATAATTGCAGCATAGAAAACTTCGAAATGATTTTTCCATCACTTCTGTTTGCAAATTTTTCACTGATGCATGACTTGAAAACAGATCACAGAGAGGGAGCATTTTCCACTTAAAACATATATGCTTAGAGCAAGAATTATCAAAAGACGTGTGAAAATATGTTAAATGGTAAAAAGATAATTATGTAGTTTTTGTCCAGTCTGTGCTTAGCACAGCAATATTCATGTTTCAGGTCTGTTAAAGTTGTGGGGTTATTTTGGTTTCAGCTGGGAAAGAGTTAATTGTCTTTTAGTGATTCCTGTGAAAGAACTGTCAACAATGCATATTGTTTTAGTTGTGTCAAGGGGATGTCTATATTTTCCAAGGCCTCTTCCCAGCTTTCCATACATGCTGAGAAGGAGCATAGACAGAACAATGGAATGACCAAGGGAATATTCCGTTCCACAAAGATCATGTTCAGTATGTAAATAGGGGTTGGTCGGGCGGGGGGCGGCAAATCCACGATCACCACTCAGGGTGGTGCCAATTCACCAGGTGGTGAGAGTGACCTTTGTCATTATTATTATTATTATTGTTATTTTCCTTTTCTGTTACTGTTCTATTAAACTGTAGTTATCTCAACCCACCTGTTTTTTGCCTTTCCTTTTCTCCCTCTTCTCCCTGCCCTTCTGGGAGAACTGCAGGAGTGTCAGCTGGGGTTAAACCATGAGAGGGGTTTTGTCCAAAAAAAGAAGAAAAAAAGAACAAGATTTGATAATGTGTTTAGTGCCTTGTTTAAGGAAAATTAAATTTGAGGCCTCTTTAACTCAGGTAATACAAATTAAGTATACATTCTCCTAAATTAAAGGCAAAACATGAAGGCCAACTTCATTAGCTGTGATTTTGCTTTTGTTTTCTCAAATGTCCTTTTAAAAAGGTGTCCTTTTCCAGGTGATTGAATAGTCCTCAGGTGGATATCTGCTCCACTGTGGACCTCTGTGGGCTGCAGGGGCACAGCCTGCCTCACCATGGTCTTCACCACAGGCTGCAGGGGAATCTCTGCTCTGGTGGTTGGAGCACCTCCTCCCTCTCCTTCTTCACTGACCTTGGTGTCTGCAGAGTTGTTCCTCTCACATATTCTCATCCCTCTTTCAGGCTGCTGCTGTGCAGCAGTTTTTTCCCCTTCTTGAATATGTTGTCCCAGAGCAGCTACCACCGTCACTGATGGCCTCAGCTTTGGTCAGCAGTGGGTCCATGTTGGAGCCGGCTGGCATTGGCTCTGTTGGACACAGGGGAAGCTTCTGGCATCTTCTCATAGAAGCCACCTCTCTACTAAAACCTTGCCATGCAAACCCAATACAGAGGTTCTGTTTGGGTTCCTCAGTGGTAATGCTCCTCAGTACTGAAATAACCATTTCTACTATGAAAGTGTTAGTTTAACAACGACATGTTTTTATTTCTCAATGCTGAGCTAATGCTTAAATAGCTTATAGCTTATATGATAGCAAATGAAGGTATCTTCAAACTGGAAGCACTGGAAAAAAAGAATTCTTGTAAAATAACATTTAAAAAAAAAAAGGAAGAATGGGTTTCCGGATGTATTACATACTTGTAACGTTTTGTGATTCCACTGCTAGTCCCAGGTCTCCTGTAGTTAATTTCTTTCCAATGTGATTACTTTTCCTAGTATTTGTATTTGTCCCCATCTTTTGCTGAAAAAGCATTAGAAATTTATGCAGAGCTTCTTGGAAATATCTGTAGTTAGCCACTGGTAGGAAATTGCATGCAACACTAACTGAAAAGCAAAACACTGTAAGTAAATAAAAATATGTGTCACAAAATAAGCCTTTCCTTTTAAACTTACTAGTAAATACTTTTTCGACCTAAAGATTTCCAAGGTAAAGGTGCAGAGTGCTTATCCATTATCATATATTTTGAAAAGCAAATAAGTTCCCAACCTGATACATTTCCTTTGGTAGGAAAGGCCAGATAATTCATTTTAGCCCTTGTGACATGTCCATTTCACGATTCCTAGCTTTGTGTTTGAAATGAAAATGTGTTTTGTATAAAAACTTGGCATCGATTACCCAAGCAGGAAGCTTTTAATGCTGAACTTCGTTTTATTGTTACCTCACAATCTGAAAGCCGCGTGTCAGCCTGTGTTTTTTTTCTGAGGTAGCACCTTCTGTGACACGGTGCTGTGTGACCTTCGAGCAGGAGCTGGTATCTCTTACTTGACAGACACATAGGGGTCCTAATTTCCAGTGGGAATTCTTAAATGCTAGCGTAACGGATGTCAAGACAAGGAGTTTGCAAACCTATGTTTGGGAGGAGTTCCTGCCAATCCCATAGTGCAGAGTTGCCAGACCTTTACTCTGCATGTTTATTAGTGTACTGTAGGTTTTCCTTTTTCTTTCTTTTTCCTCCCTCTGTTACAGAGCAGTGTGAAAACTTGAGTACATGAATGCAGTTTATTTCACTGTAAGTTTTCACTGGCTATTAAATTATTTTTTTCTTTGATAACTTTTACAGTGTCAAGACTTTTAAATTCTTTCTCAGTGCTTTACCTGCCGGTTCTTGCCATCTGCACGTGTACAGTCACCTCCCAGCACAGCTGTATTGGCAGGTTGCTGTTAAAATGACACCTGAAAAGTTCAGTTCTTACTGCTAAGAGAAAGAAGAAAGGGAGCAGATGTGTCACTTAGAATTACCAGCTGACCTGCGTACTGGCAGTCTGTCCCCAGGGTTAAATCATAATTTCCCATGCAAAGGAATTGAGGGCCTGTAAAATCTTAGGATGGCAGTTTATCTAGGGTAGAGCCTAGATCGCTAGCATCTGTTAAAGCGGCTGAGTGGCTTCCACTGTGCTGAGTATGGTTTGGACGTAGAGTGCAATCCCTAACTAATACCTGTTTTACCTCGTAATTTACCATTGCTAAGAGTAATTGTGTGGTTACATGCTGGAATAAAGTACATATTTTTATCAATTTTTGCTTTGTGAAACTCATCTGTCTAGGATGTATTCTGTGTTCACATGTGCAATTCAGGGACTTGCGTGGAGATATTTTTTCATGCTCATGAATTACAAATATTTAATTCAAGAATTGTTCTTAGGTGTCAAAAAGATCTTTGAAATATTCTCAGAAACTCCTATGAAGGCTGCTTTGATTAGATGACATAGTTGTAACTCAGGTTACTTAGAAGCTACAGAAAATACCTGCCTCAGACATTAGTATGATTTTTCTCAAAACAATTTTAGTTGACTAGCTTTTTGAACTGGCTACTCCTTTATGACTGCTCTTTTTTGATGGGACACCCATTAAACCATTTCTACCACCCTGGCAAATGACGGCAGAAATAATCTTTACCGAATTTATCTTGTCTCTTAAATTGTTGTTTGGCTATTTTTCTGTTTCTTCTGGGTCTGGAGTAGGGTTTTGTAGTTGTTTCTTAAGTGCTATACATAATGTATATTGAAAAGGTTAGCTATGGACTTACTGTATGTAACCGTAAGGGCCTGTATGGGTCTGGAGGCTGTATTTTTCTTCACTGCAAACCATAACCTCTAGATCTGAGTTATAGTGATTTCCTAAGGAGGATTAAAACTCTGTGTTTCAGGAGCACTGATTTATTCATCTCTTTGTCTCTTTGATAAGATCCATCCAGCTGTGCT
Source organism: Chroicocephalus ridibundus (assembly GCF_963924245.1). Lineage (NCBI taxonomy): Eukaryota > Metazoa > Chordata > Aves > Charadriiformes > Laridae > Chroicocephalus > Chroicocephalus ridibundus. The sequence continues at coordinate 45,587,216 of NC_086316.1, forward strand.
CAGTTTAATACAACAGCCACAGGAAAGCAAATATTAACTTGTTGACATATGTTTATGTTCTCTGGGAGCCAGAGTAGAAAAAGATTATTTTTACTGTAAGTTCTTTTATTCTTTTTTTGGGAGGAGTGGGGGGCATCTACTGCTTTGCCCTTTGAATTCAACTGTTAATAATAATCGTTTTGTTTTCAGGTTGCAGTGGTTTTGATTAAGCTCATGAGCCCAAATCTTGTTTATTTTTTTTGCTAGTTTACACGGGTGTAAATTATTGTATTTTAAATGGATTTATATTATTGTATTTACGTGTTACTGGATATAGCCACCTTTTAAAGTCCCCCAAGAAATTTGTAATAGTTTCTTCTTATGCTGACAATCTTTTAAGAAGTTCTTCAGCCTCTTGAGTGCCCCGAAAAACAGTTCCCTTTCAAAATATAGCAGTATTTCTTGGCTATGGTGTAAGTTTGCACATCACTTAGCATTAATCTTAGTATTCACATAATAAATACAAGTGTTCCGTGAGGGCTTTCAGCTGCTAAAATTAAGCTCAAGAAGGGTTCAGTACCAGTAGCTGGTTTTTGGCTTCTGCTTAGGTTCCTAGCATTAAACTCTACTTCTTTGTTATGCTCTACAAGATCCTGGCTTTTTTTGAGGTTTGGTAATTGTTGTAGATTCAAAGCCTAAGTCTGAACTCAAAAGTTTGAACCTAAAACACATGGGATGACTATGTGTTTGGTGTTTGCAGCTGTGGAGAACAGCGCAAGTATGATCGACGCTTTAGCCTGAGGGAAAGATGGTAAGCGTTAACTGAGTGTGTACAAGTCTTATACACTTTAATTTAGTGATCAAACTTGACATTGTGGCAGCACCTGCTGGGTTCTAAATCTAAAAAGGTCTATGAAATGGTGAGGGATATTATGGTCGTAAGTGGTTGCAGATGGTTGGGCAGGCATGCGGCAGCATGTGGTTCTGGCCCCTTGGAGAAACCAGAGTTGTTGTCAAGGAACTGTAATAGCAAATGACTGTGGCTAATGTCAGATCCACTGCAAAAGCTCTGGTTTTGATACCTACATGCCCACTGAAGGACTGCGTGGCATTATTCAGTGAAGACTAGCTGGGAATTAATTGCATTTAGTAAGTGATACCATTCTGGATCTGATCTGCTCCAGATTGGGTCCTGGTTCTTTAGGTGCACTGATGAGGTCCTCTGGGGCTGGGAAAATATTTTGGTCTCAAATCAGAGATTTTGGAGGTAGAGACAGGAGGTTTGAGAAGTGTGTCTCTTAGAGTCAAATTTATTTTTTTTAACAGCTCCCTGAAACAGCAAAACTAGGAAAGATCGGATTATCACCAGCCTGAATTAGTTCACTTTTTCTTTCTGTTGCTGTGCTACAGAATTTTGGTGATGTGTAGGTCTGGTTCAGATGCTTTTCCTAGGTAACCGGACAGAAATTAAGGCATGAAAAAAAAGGCACATGTGTATGTACAATTGTATGTATTGTGTGTGTGCATATGCATACCTACACGCAGATGTTTTTTCCCCATTAACCTCCTCTTTCTCAATAATATTTAAAAAAGAAAGCTGTGGAGCTGCTGATTCAGGGAGAACAAAAAAAGTGGAGGATGAGGACAGTCTTCATAATTGGCAGTTAAAATTAGTATGTGGGAGTTGGGTTTTTTTGTTTGTATTTTGTTCTTTGACTATCCACAAAATTTGTTTCTGGCAATCCGTAATCTTACTGGCATACTCCAAAATGCTTACCTGCTATCTTTTCTGATATAAAGTCAGTACTTCTAGCCTTTTTTGACCATCAGTAACTAAACGGTACTGCTCATAATAATTAAAAAAAAAAAATCTGTAGGAGAATGACAGAACATCTGCAATCTGTGGTCCAAAATTCTACACTAAGTTTGGGTGGTATGCAGAACTGGATGCGCAACAGCTGTGCTTTGATCCCACTCAGCTTCTTAGGAGACTGTTTCCATTTAGTTATCACTTCTCTGGATAAGATCCTATTCTGTCCATCTCCCAAAGCTGTACAAGACTGGTGGGGTTCAGGTTCTTCCCTTGTCCGCTTTGTGGCCCAAATAGCTTTTTCAAGCTCAGTATTATTTTGGCTCAATGGGAGTTTTATACGAGGTGACCCTGCTTCTGGGGACAGGTTTTCAGTCAGCTTCCAGATTCTTCCTACCCCACTGCTGTCGAGGTTGGAAGAGACCTCTGGAGATTGTATTGTCCACATCTCTGCTTAAAGCAGGGTCACCTAGAGCAGGCCACCCAAGACTGTGTCCAGTTATGTTTTGAATATCCTCCAAAGACAGAGGCAACTTGCCTGGACAGACTGGTTGCAAGTTCATTCACCTTCACATTAAAAAAAGTGTTTTCTTATGTTTAAACAGAATTTCTTACATTCCAATATGTCTGCATTGCCTCCTGTCCTGTTGTTGGGCACCACTAGAAGGGTCTAGCTTCATCTTCTTTACTCTCACTATACGCTATTTATCCACACTGATAAGACCCCCATGAGATTAGTCTTCCCTATGGGAAACAGTCCCAGCTCTCTCAGCCTCTCCTCATGAGAGATGCATCATTTTAGGGGCCCTCTGCTGGACTCATGCCAGTATGTCTGTATCTGTTTTAATGGGGAGCGCGTATCTGGACCCTGTACTCCATATGTGTCTCACCAGTGCTGATTAGAGTGGAAGAATCACCTCCCATGACCTGCTGGCCGCACTCCTCCTGATGCAGCTCGGAAGGCTGTTGGCTTGTGTTCAATTCGGCGTCCACCAGGATCGCCAAGGTCTTTTCTGTCACGCTGCTTTCCAGATGGTCATCCCTCAGCATGTACCAGTACCTAAGGTTGCTCCTTTCCAAGTGCAGAACTTTGCATTTCCTTTTGTTGAACTGCGTGAGGTTCCTGTTGGCCCAGTTTTCCAGCCTGTTGAGGTACCTCTGAATGGCAGCACAGCCTTCTAGTGCGTCAGGTTTTCCACTACTTTCCAAATTGTAGATCTCTCAAAGATACCACGTTTATCAGACAGAGCTTATTTCAGGTAAACCTTAACAGGCATGAGTTCTGTGCCATCCCATTCAATGCTGGTAAATGTGACAATTTAGAGATGCTTGTACCTTTTCTTGAAGTTCTACCCTTTCTTGCAATCACCAGTGCCAAACGTACTTGTGAAAAGTAACCTAGTAATCCTTAGTAAATAACATTGTGCTTACTAGATAATATTCAGCATAATTTTCTATAGTTAGGCTACTTTTTGTTAATTTGTTTTCCTGTTCTGCTTCCAAGTTAAATTTCAAAAGTGTGTATGATCAGGAAACATCTTTGTCACAGCCACCCTTCTCATATTAGACTTCTCCCCTGAATATAAGATGTTGCTATAGTTCTTTAAATAGTTCTTGTGTCCTGGAACACGAAAAGTGATCAAGTATATTTAACCTTTGGTTATTTAAGTGAAGTTGCAGCATTTCTTACTATGGGATACTGTGATGTGTTAGGTACTTGGGGAGCACAGAGTTTGAAAAATAGAGTTGAAACATCAGATATAAGCCCACAAATTTAAAGCTCCCTCACCAAGTGGATTTCTTAGCTCAAAATATAATATTATGTTATTCAATGACATGAGGAAAACTCTTGTTTGAATTGTCAAAAAGTTAGACCCAGTCTGTCCACAGATCAAACTGTCATTTATGGGTTTCTATAATTTATTCTCTTTCAGTTGGTTGGATTCTGTCACAACCTAGGCAAAAATAGATTCTTTTTTTTAAGAAAAGTTTATTTTACAAAATATTCTATTAAAACTTCTAAAGCCTTTTAAAAATCCTATTATATAGTCCCCATCACAAATGATTAATAATTGTCTTTGCATCTCTAGTGACTGCAGATGACATGTGAGTAGTTAAGTTCTCCAAAACTTCCCCTGTTCTTTGGCAAATCTGTAAGGGATTTCCTACTCTTCTTAGTTTAAGCTTTTGCAAGACATAAGCTTTTAACATATGCTACTGCCAAGTACCACACCGAAGATACCTAGTTCAAGGTGTTTGATGATGCTACAGACTTAAGGAGTTGCTGCTTGCTTTCTACTTCCGCAACAGCAGAGCAACCCTAAAAGATTTGGAGATACTTTGGCCCTAGGATGTGAAGTTAGAGGAGAGGATGGCTGTAACTCTATTTTGCCCTTAGCGGGCCACAGATAACAAAGTTGGTAGTTGAGACTGAATGACTGAAATTCAGGTGGTGTTTGCATTTGTCATTCAAAGACCGTGTTAGTAAACCTTGCTCAGTTGCAGTATAATTTAATGGTTCAAAGCTGTGGGGGATCAAAAAATGACCAAGATGACTGTGAATGACCTTCCAGAAGGTTATTTCACAGCCAATAGTGTTTGTCTGCTTTGTATCTTTGTATATAAGGCAGCAAAGTTAGAAGAAATGCATTGAGAACAATTTTGTTTGTATTTTAAAGATTGTTTCATTTCAGATTAACATTTCGGATGGCAAATTCATTATTTATCAGCAATTTGATAAGCAGTCTAATAAAGTTCTTTGGCCTTTGTAAATACTTAAGTATTCCTTCTGAAATGGGAATTTGTATCTTTTCTCAGAGTTATATACAACTACCCATAACAGAGTTGTGAGTTCCCTGCACAGGACCTCGGTGGGGATTGGAATCAGTGTTCTCTCTTTTTGGAAGCGAAAGAAAACATAACTGTGGCAACAGCAAATTAGCCTCCTTATGTTCAGCAGCACAGAGTGGTAATTTAAGGTCTGGCTAGTTAAGGATAATACCATAAAAGATTTTAGAAAAACAATTTGCAATTTATGTATTTGAGCAATATATTATTGGATCGTACAAGGTGGGATTTACTTTTGATTTAAAGACAAGTCAGGAGTAATTAGTGGTAGATTATTTTTTTTAAAAAAGTGATTTCAGGCAAGTGTCTAAGTCTCATATAAAGTCAAGAGAACTTAGGGTCCTAAATTGCTCCGCTTCTTCGGAAGCAGTTAGGCTCCATCCTCCGTGGGGGGAAAAGAGAGTGATCCTGGTAGTTAGACTGTTAAAGTTTGGTGGGAAACTTCTATTTAAATCGAGTGCTTGCTTGTTTATAAGACAACCTGGCAAAACTTTTGTGTAGTTCTGAGGAAGTGTCGGTAGATTAGTGTTTAGACTAGGCCTCAATTTGGTCTTTTGATAAAGTTCAAAGTCTGTGAATGCTGAGAGCTGCTGGTCTCCCGCTTCTGCTTTTTGTCTTGTGAGTACCTTGGGGCTTTGATTTTTGTCCCACGTATCACAGGGCTTGTCCAGGTTCCCCCACACCTTCTCTTGGGTTTGTGCCAAATACACATGCAGAAGGCTGATGATGTTCAGCTCTGCGGTCGCCATTCGCGTGTCACTGAAGTAGTTTGTATTTCACTGGTGGTCTGACTTCTACTCTAAAAGAATAGGGATGGCTGCTGTGCATGGAGCTTTTGCTGTCCTTACCTAGTGAGGCAGAAGTGCATTATGGCTTCTGATTTCAGACCTGGTTTCCAGATTCTCTCCTGTCTCCACAGCTGGTTTAATTAGTGCTGACAATATAAGCAATGAACAGGACATATGAGTGTCTTGATTGCGTTTCACCTTGTTTTTGGAAAGATCTGCTCCCAGCACTGCTGGAAGGACACGGAGGAGCTCGTTGGACACATCTAATGCTGCTTATGGATACAAAGTGTTTAGCTGCTGTCTACATAAAGTTTCTTTCAGATTCTAGCTAGACTGCCTGGTATGGTGGGGTTTTGTTTTAATCTTTTATTTATAAGCTCCTATCCTATAACAGCATAATTGTCATCCATAGTTGAATTTAAAAACACTTGTCCTATGCTGTCACTCCTATTTTGCCTCTGTACCAATGGCATGTGTAGCTGTAGCTATGTAAAGAACAACTTTCTCTCCTTCTGCCTTGTTAAAAAAATTATCGATGTGTTCTTGACATCTTTCCCTTGTAGGTAAAGAGAGCACATTATCATGGTTCTTGTAATTCTTCATTGCAAGTTTTGTGTTTCCTGATAGTACTAGATTCCGTCTAGGCTTTTCTTTCTGTCTTTAGTTTTAAAATAGTCTGGAAGAGGAGGGAAAGCAGCAAACAAGGAGATGAAAGGTTGAGCACATACTCAAAATCACTGTCTGACATGGATGGGGAATGAAGGAGGTGCACATAACATTTTAGTGGTGGTAACTTCCAGGTGTCCTGGGAGCAGGGAGCTACTGCCACGCTGGTACGCTACATGTGGTGGACCTTATATTCTGCTTGGCTCTGGCAGATGTGGTAGTGGAGGCTTGCCTTGCCAAGTGGGAAAGTTTTGCTGATCGACTTTACTTGCCGTGTTTCTGTACAATGCAGAAGGTGGGTGCTGGTGTCACTGAACTTGTAGAAAGGAGAGAGGAAGTGCTGAGATTACAGCTTTTTTGCAGGTAAAAAAAAAAAAAAAAGTGAGGGGGGCATTGCATCTGCTAAGCAAACTGAGAAGTGGTGGTGTGAAGTGCAGTCATGTATTTGCCAGCTTTAATAACTTGTGTGCCCTGTTGGTTCTAAATGCTTTAAAAATGTTTAGAAGTTGCTAAGTAGCTGCTGTGACAGCCTAAGTTTTTAATGTAAGAAGTCATAGGTATTCACTGTCCTTAACAAGTACAAGCATCTGACTTAGCAGCACTGGAGCCGTCCCCTCCACCCCTCCCTTTCTCTACACCATGGCAGCGACTCCTTGAGCACTGACACTTGGCTTTGACATGTCTGTTATGACAGTGCAGGGAAGGAATTCCATCTCCCTAACCAAAGCCATGCATCGCTTCTATTGGTTTTGGGAGGCTTCTGCCTTTAGAAGTCAGATCTGGATTTCAGGAACTACATTAACAGCAGTGTTAGTTGTTAGGGTTTTTTTCCTACTGTTATTGAGAATGGGGGTATTCAGGATTATAAAGATTTTATGATTAATTTACAGTCAGTTTCAAAGTGCTGTGATGAACATTTGTGAAAAAAAAGTTTGTCCTCCCACTGAATAAAAGAAATAGTTGTCTTCATAGCAGTTATCAAGGCTAACTTTGTACAGAGATGAAACTCAAAGGATGAGACTGGTTGACATTTAGTCATTTATGGTAGATGAGGCACTTACTCAACTAGTTTGTTTTGGCACTTGTGTTTGCACTGGACCTGTTCCTTCTGCTAACAACTAACAGAGTATAGTCTAGCAAGACAAGAACATGTATTTGGAGTTCTTGTTGTCTGATGGATTTTGTCAGTTTTAAACAAGCTTTTTCTTGTGTTTAATTTTTGTTCCTGCTTGTTACAGTACTTCCTATTACACACACAACACCAAGAATATAAACTGTTACTGACATAACCTGAGACATCCTGCAGCAGCAAAAGATTTTCCATTTGGAAGCTGTTTCACTGTTTCCTTTTATTTAGTAGAAAACGGGAGTTTTGAAATAAATTAAAAATAATATATGAAGCATAAATTAAGAGAATGCATTTCCATGCTGAAAGCTGGTTCATATCTGTTGTGAGGATTGAGAAATCCAGGAAAATGGGGAAATTTGGTTCAAAGAAGAGATATGACCGTACCTTGCGTTCTGCTTCCTTAAACACGCATTTGTTCTGTCAGATATGTAGTCCCAGTTTAGCGTAATGGAATGGCAAGCCTGGATTATCTCTGAAGTGCTTGCAGCCCACAGAGATTTGCTTACAAATCTCTTAACAAGCACAGCTACTTCTTCATTGCCAGCTGAGGGAAATGGAACATACGGCACCCATGGAAAACACAGGTTGCAGGCTGTCTGGCCCAGTCTGCTTCCCTGAAGAAAGGGAAGAAAGGCAACGCAACCTGGGAGAGATGTGGGTCAGGACTGGGAAACTAAATAGCAGAGCAGGACTGTTACATGATTTCTTGTAGCTGGTGTTGATGTTCTGACAATTAAAAGGAATACGCTGCAGTTTGCTAAAGTCAAAAGACAGAATTTGCTGATTTTTTTTTTCAATGAAGATTCAATTTAGTGTGAATATTGCAGGTAAAAATAACTAGCAGATTTAACTTTTCCAGGAATACCAGTACAAGTATGTTTGGAAGCTAATATACTTCATCAAAGAAGAAATGAAATGATTTTTATGGTCTAGTTGGTGAAAAGCAGAAGTTAACGGTCATTGAATGAATTTAGGAGAAAGAGGGAAGATGAGGGAAAACGTCAGAAACTTCAGTGTGTGGAGCTCAGATTAGTTCCTTGGTATTATTTCTCCTCATTCTTATTGCTCAGTAATATCTTGGTCATGAAGGATAATTTAGAAATAAGACTACTGCAAAATGGAGGAGCTTTGCTGTGCCACTCAGGCTTACCTATTTTCTGCATGTTTATCTCTGTCTTCCTGTGTAAATCTTTTAATTATAAACTATGGCAGCTTTATCTTCATTAGCATTTTCATTCAGCTATTCAGTAAAGCGGCATTTAGATTCTACTATTCACGTAGGAGTTTTCTGTTTTTTAAAAGAATATGAAGAATATTCAAGCATCAGAACAGGCTGCCCAAGGAAGTGGTTGAGTTGCCATAACCTGGAGGTAATTAAAAGACGATGTAGATGGGGTGCTGAGGGTCATGGTTTAGTGGTAACTTGTCAGTGCTAGTTGAATTTAATGATCTTCAAGGTCTATTCCAACCAAAACGATTCTATGATTCTAATACTTAAAAATTAAAAACTTCTGGTTGGTGTTGATAATTTCCTTAGGTTATTACTGTGGGTTTTTTTCACTTTTTGACTAGTTTTTCTGCATTGAATAGGAAATTATTCTACTGTAGTGTAACTCCAGCATTACAGGCAGAGTAGAGTGTTTTAGGGATTTTTGTTTGTTTTGTTTTTCCTGTGACTAAAGCCAGCTGTAGTCCATTCAGAAAAGAGTGAGAGAGTTTTTCCAGTTCTGTCCTGGGGCTCAACACAGGCTGTTTCCACATCCCCACCATATTTTTGCCTCTCACCGACGTGGTGAGACTTACTTTTGGCTGGCTAGTTGTCTTCAGTTCTACAGTCTCATTTAGTCTCTGGGAGAGAGGGAGAGACGGCATAAGCATATAGAAATGAGAAAAGAAATGCCCCCTTGTCTTTCTAGCCTATACATTTGAACCTGCTATGCACAAATGCCGTAGGCTTTTCAGCACAGAGATCGCTTGGTGTCAAAAAGAATGGAAGTTGGTTGCCCTGAGCTGGGTGGCATAGCAAGCTTTGAAGGTTTGAGGATCATCGGTCACAGCAAACTTCCCCTACTGCCTCAGTGAGGGCAGGAGGACTAATTTGAGAGGATAAAGCTCAACTGAACTCCAGCATCCAGATGTGAAGATTTAGTGTATTTTAGAAGCATTTTCAAATTGAACATATTGCAGTGCATTTTAGCATGTTGGCAGTTTCATTGTCACAGATTCGATTCTTACACAAGAGGTGTTGTTACAGCGTCCTTGGTTGTGGATGAGGAGAACATCTGGGCTTTGCCAGAAGTGCCCAGAATCCCAAGTGTGCAGGAAGGAGTCAAAGGAAGAGGGATCAGCACAAGGATGAGTGCTGAGCTTTGAAAGATGGTGTCTGGTCTTCAGTTGTCTGCCAGAACTTTTAATTTGTAGTTTTTCATTAACAATAAGAAGACTGGAGCCCAGATTATTTGGGGGTTTTTTGATAGCCAAAAAAAGTGCAATATTCTATGAAGAACGTCAGGGTGATTGCTTGAAAAATTACAGGAAAGGAAGCTGCCCCTCCACTTTTATTCCACAGAACACTGTTGAAACAGGATTTTTGGGACTGTATCGAGATACATCAAGACACTGATTATCAGCATTCTCTGGGAATGAGCTGGTGAGAATGTAATTTTGCCTGGTGCTGCTGGCCGAAATGCAACATTAGAATGAATCAAGTAAAATGATCTACTGAGTATCGGACCTGTCAGAAACCAAAGCAATAGCAAGGCTGTCCTGTTAGATATTAAAATATCTTGTGATCTAGTTAGAGTAAAGGAGTTTGCCTTCATCACGTACCTTGGCATACCCTGGTTTTCAGTGTGTTTTAATTATAGCGGTTTTATTTGGTGTCTTTTTTACATTCCAGTTATATTTCTCAGGATTAGTAGTAGTTTGTCATATGTATTTGCCTAAAGGATTGCACAGAAACATAGCTAGAAACCTATAGATACAAAAAATATACAATCTCAATAGAGAAGAAGGATGAAGAGTGGGAAGAAAAGAATATAAGATGAAAATATCTGTTGGGCCTTCACCATTTTTTTTGCTTGTTGCCTGCTTGGATTTTTGTGAAGACTGTATTTCCAAAAGTGCTAGCTAAACTGAGGGAAAAGGAAGAGGGGATGTGGAGGAGACTAGAAGTGGGTCAGGAGGGAACATATGAGAGAAAGGTGAGACTGGGAAGTGATAGAGGGAGTATGGACACAAAGGGCATCTGAGAGGCTGCGAAGGGTGGGAGGGAGGGAGAAAGTGGGCTTAGGAAGTCTACTGTGTCAGTCACTTTGTGTGCTATTTACTGTCTTTTCTTTTTCCTTTATGTTTAGATAGACAGATCTTTGTCTTTCAAATCATATTGCTGTATGGTAGAGCCTTGACAGTAGTAGTTTTTTCAGCTTCTTGATTTCATTTGATAATGTGATGCTAAAACAAAACTTCTTTCTCAACATTGAAAGAAATCCCTCCAGATTCTTCTGTCGCACTTACGTTCAGAGCTCTGTCACAGAGAGAACTATGAAACCAGAAGAACTTTGGGGGGTTTTGTGATTCCATTACTTTTGAATTTGATGATGAGATGATAAGTTAATTAATTGCAGTATTAGCTGTTTTATATAATATAAATGAACCTTCCTATTCAGCATTAATTGTTAATCATAAAAAATATTTTTTTTACATAAATACAAACACATTTTTAAAATACATAAATAAAAAATAATTATTTGCCCCATATTGCATCTCTTTATGATGCTCTAGTCACATCAGTTATTGCATGCTTGAACTGGAAACTTCCTGCTGTTTATTTGCCAGCATCTGCAGGAATAGTCTGGGGTGAGGGTCACTACAAACATTTAAGTCTATATCCTGTCCATCACTAGATAGACTAAATTTCCTTTGAAGGGAGTACGAGCCACCCATGTATCTCAAAGGCGGGATGTGGCCTTTTATGCTGTAAAGGGACACGCATGTCTTGGGGTTTGTTGGTATTGTGGTTTAACCCCAGCTGGCAACTAGGACCATGCAGCTGCTTGCGTACTTCTCCCCTCCCCAGTGGGATGGGGAGAGAATTGGGAAAATAAGGAAAACTGATGGGTTGACATATAGCAGTTTAATAAGTAAAGCAAAAGCTGCACAGGCAAGCAAAGCAAAGCAAGGAATTCATTTGCTACTTCCCATCGGCAGGCAGGTGTTCAGCCATCTCCAGGAAAGCAGCGCTCCATCACGTGTAATGGTTACTTGGGAAGACAAAATGCCATAACTCCAAACGTCCCCCTCTTCCTTCTTCTTCTCCCAGCTTTACATACAGACCATGACATCTCATGGTATGGAATATCCCTTCAGTCAGCTGGGGTCAGCTGTCCTGGCCGTGTCTACTCCCAACTTTTTGTGCACCCCCAGCCCACTCACTGGCAGGGTGGTGTGAGGAGCAGAAAAGGCCTTGACTGCTTAGCAACAACTAAAATCATTAGTGTATTATCAACACTGTTCTCATCCTACATCCAAAACATAGCACGACACCAGCTGCTGATAAGAAAGTTAACTCCATCCCAGCTGAAACCAGGACAGTTATGAAAGAACATCTCATGCCTTAGCAGGTTCTGTGCATCACAGCTAGAATAAGTGTGTGCACTTGCTTTCAGTAACACCTTACTGGGAATTTTAATGCAATTCTAAATTTCATCACAGAATGGGTACATTTTTAAGGAGTTAATAGCAAATTTTCTATCTTTTTCTAATCACCCAAGACTCTCAAATAATCCTTTTTTTTTTTTTTTTTTTTTTTTCCCCCAAGCATGTGATATTTGTAAATGAGCATGTCTTGAGGCTCAGTACATTAATGTTGTAAGGTTGCCTTTGCTGAAGTCAATCACCTGGAATGGACTCGGGAATTGTAGCCACAGCAGTAAAAGCATT